>NC_039512.1:10013084-10297611 GCF_003672135.1 Ooceraea biroi
ACATTATCAGCCGCAAACAAGAATATGTGGACAGATATCACAGATTATGCAACCTACAAGAAGAACACACTTCTAAATGCTGCATACAAGATTCTCTCTAACATAATTTATGCTATTGGGTTGTTCGGAAAGTAATTTCGTTTTTCACAAAGAGATGTCGTTAGTCGCGTTCCTCGATACTTAACCTTACTCTAAGCGACAAATTCGTTTTACATTTTGACAACTGACATTTCAGACGTCATTTAGTATCTTATTGTGTTGCGATCTGTCAAGTAATTGTTTTTTGGCATCACATCAAACATGGAAAATCAAAGTGAGCATTTTCGTAATATTTTGCTTTTTTACTACCGAAAGGGTAAAAATGCAGTACAAGCGAGAAAAAAATTGGTGCCGTGTACGGAGAAGATGTATTGAGTGAACGTCAGTGTCAGAATTGGTTTTCAAAATTTCGATTTGAAAGATGCACCACGTTCAGGTCGGCCAATTAAAGCTGATGACGAGAAAATAAAGGCTCTGGTGGATGCAAACCGTCGCATAACAACACGCGAAATTGCTGAAAAGTTAAATTTATCGAATTCGACCGTTTACGATCATTTGAAACGCCTTGGATTCGTTTCAAAGTTCGATATTCGGGTTCCACACAATTTAAAGGAAATTGACTTGATTCGACGCATTACCATCTGCGATTCATCGTTGAAACGTGAAGAAAATGAACCATTTTTGAAGCGAATCATAACTGGAGATGAAAAATGGATTGTTTACAACAATGTTAAGCGAAAACGATCATGGTCCAGGCAAGATGAACCTGCTCAATCGACATCCAAGGCAGATATTCATCAAAAGAAGATCATGCTTTCTGTATGGTGGGATTGGAAGGGAATCGTATTTTTCGAGCTACTACCAAGCAACCAGACGATTGATTCGAAAGTGTATTGTCGTCAGCTGGATGAATTGGATGCTGCCATCAAGCAGAAGCGACCAGAATTGGCGAACAGGAAAGGTGTCGTATTCCATCACGACAATGCCAGACCACACACAAGTTTGGTCACTCGCCAGAAGCTTTTACAGCTTGGATGGGATGTGCTACCACACTCACCATACTCTCCTGATCTAGCACCATCCGATTACCATTTGTTCCGGTCTCTACAAAATTCTTTGAACAATGTAAACTTTGATTCAAATGAAGGCGTCAAAAATCACTTGCTTCAATTTTTTGTCAATAAGGAGAAGGACTTCTATGAGCGTGGAATCTTAAAGTTGCCAGAAATATGGCGAAAGGTAGTGGAACAAAATGGCCAATACATCACTGAATAAAATTTATTTTAAATATGAAAAAACCGCCTTTCATTTTTCCTTGAAAAAACGAAATAACTTTCCGAACAACCCAATAGATTGCTTTTCTACGCAGAGCGCATCATATAAGAGACAATGCGATTTCCTGGCAAATCTACAGTAAATCAGATCTTCACTATGCGGAAAATCCTAGAGAAGAAATGCGGCAATACAATGCGAACACTCATTACTTATTCATAAATTTCAGCTACGCCTATGACAGATTTATAATGTAATAAAAACAAACTAAAAACTCTTTGAGAAAATGCATGAATTCTAAATACCGATAAGTTTAATAAAACTGACAATATTGACAATGAATAACGTCATTTGTAAGATCCACATTCAAAATGACATAACGCCAAAATTCAACAGTAGGCTTGTGTCAAGGAGATGGTGATAAATATGCATAAAAGGTTACACCTTCCCGATTCTATTACCACTTAGACATGTTGTAGCGAGCCTTATTCTGATTTCCTCGTAAGAATCAAGTGAGGAACGGCATTAGTGTAGAAGACATAACAAAGTAACATAAAAAAATTAAAAGCGTGTAATGTGTTTTGAACGGAAAATCCTAAGATTGATTTATGGTGCAGCAAGAGAAAACAGCCTATGACGCAAGACTTGCAACTTTGAACTATACGATTCTTTCAAGAAACAAACATCGTATGAAACATCAAAACATCACAAATATTACGTTGGTTATGTGTTCGAAGAACGTTACGACATGTTCCCAAGAATGGACCGAAATGATTCTCTGGAAAAGCTATTAGGCAGAAAAAGCCTTGCAGATGAGCGAGCAGTCGGAAGACCACAAGAATGTTATATAGATGGTAAAAAAGAAGATCTGCATATTGATGTAAGAAGATGAAGGCACAGAAAAAACAATATATTAGAGGAGGCCAAGACCCATAATAAGCTGTAAAGCTAATGATAATCACGATGATATCGCAGACAGCCAGGACAGGTAGTAATAATACATTTGTAATGCGTGTGCTAATATCTTACAAAAAAAATCACCTTTTGTGCGCAAAAACTGTCTTATTTTTGCGTCATCTCGGTTCATGACATGAAACTTGGAGCAAAATCGCAAGACGCGCTCGTTCCCGACGATGTATCATTTGCATGCACATTATTATATATCGGATGGGTGCGGGTGTTGCGATCAAACACGAAAGAGGGAACAGATACGGAGCGGGACGGAACGGGGCAGCTGACTGGATGACCATGGAACATGAAAGTGCGTCCCACATTCGTCGCAATCCGCGATCTGATCTTTCGGCCGTGCGACATTTCTCGAGAGCTCGTTGTGGCGAGCGTGCACCACGTGCACGATTTTGGAATTAAATATAGTTATTTCGGAATAAAATAAGCATGAAGGACGTAACGTGAGCACATACTAAAAGTGCTTTCTTATCTTGATGTTACGTATTCTTCTTCATTTTTTCAATTTTAATTACTCCACTCATTTCTCTCGTCCATGATTGCGACAATCTTGCAAGTTATATCTCCTTGCTTGCATTATATGTATATTTTTTTCCTAATTTATTTATTACTTATAAATATACATGTACGTATACATGAAAAAGTAACACATTATAAATAAATTATATGTATTATGTATACTTTAGAGGCACGATTTTATAAACCATTAAACGCATTTAATCAACATATTTATAACGCAAACGTCATCAATACCGTAATGACTATCGTCGCAGACATTATCGCAAAATGACCAAAGAACTGGCTACAAATGGTCGCTGTCAATTCGCGATCAATCTCGTTTAATAACCACAACCGTGCCTGACTAATATAATTATCCTCATTATCCTGCTCCTCGTCTTTGCTTTTCCTCTCCGTTCCGGTATAAATAAATCATTAGCACTGTACTTGGCATAAATCCAGGGTCTTTGGTCACGCAGCCGAGATATGCCAATTGATTCTCGCATGCAAAATCCGAGGATCGTATCAGTAGCGGAAACATTCTCGCACATATTTCACGCATTTGCGAAGAAATTCGTTTCCCAATCGTAAAGACGACTTGTTCCTTCTGAGCGTCCTGAAGTTTTAATGTTAAGTTTAATGACAATGGCGCATTTTTCGCAAATGACTGCAACATCCTCTCGATGACGATATTCCGGCTTTTCAAGTCACTCTTCCCTGAAATATCAACCTGGGATATCAACTTGTTCGTTCGCTCGATCGCGGGCATTGCGAAAGGTGGTTCCAATCTTGATAGAATCGCTCGCTCACGCGCGCGTGAGCGAGCGAGAGAGAGAAGATCTCAGGGGTCCGCAGTTGCAACATACGTAAGCACACGCTGCTGGATTACGCAACTTGCGTAACTTGCGCCGTGAACCGGGTTTACGCACCGCAACGTCGAATGTCCTCAACGTTCAAAAACCACGTTGTATTTTTCGTCGCATCAGTGAACTGACGACATATCGGAGAATATTAAACCTTTTGCCACGTGTAATTGTTTAAAAAGTGCCTTTAAATTTGAAGACAAGATTGGACAAGATGTTGATTGTTGAAATGACAATTACGCCGATGGCAACTGAAGCCGATTCTACACGAAAAGAGAATTGTCTGGAAGATTTGAATACTTATAAATAGAGGAAAGTCCCCGATTATGAGATACCATATCGATTTTGCCGAATGTAAGGAAATCTATAGGCAGAATTTAAAAATGTAATACGTTATCTTGAAGAGAATTTAATAAGCTTTAGGTTGGTCAAATGAAAAATCTAATTTAAATATTATTTTTTTCTGAAAATTAAAAAAATTTGAAAAAAGAGCTTTACGCAGGATCGAGAAAGTGTGCTCCTAATATAAGATACCTCGAGAAATCGGTGTTAAAAGTGCAAAATACATCAGTATTGCAATTAAAAAACTTTATTAGATAGTTTTATAAAAATGCTGCTGCTACAGCCTTCGCCAAATCTTCACGATTCCTCGTTTCTCTAACCTCCATAGTCAGATTCTATAAAAATTAAATACACAAAAATTCGTAATATAAATTTGTATTAACTTTTCTTTAACCTTAAGTAGTATTTTCTTTCTTTTTATTACACTACATACTCTTCATATTCGAGCAATAATTATCTCATATTAAGAGTACCCTGAATCTCATTATACGAGCCACACGCCTAGCGGTTCCGCGATCATGAAATCTAACCCCTACAATTAAGCAATTCAACAAATTGCGTATTTTCCTGTTACTACGATTCTACTCTATCATTGCATACTGAATTTATTGCCAACCATTTCCTTATTATATAATAAACAAGGTTTAAGACTTACCTCAAGTTCCTTTGACATGTTCACAATTTCACAAATCTTTTCTTGCAAAGGCTAAACGCAATAACGAACAATGAATTTTTCACTAAATACATTTTACACCAAGAGTAATAAGTTCATGGTGGAACTAACAGATGGTGCTCACTAGTTTAGCAGAAACCCCATTATCTCATATTAGGAGCATATCTCATAATAGGGGATTCTCCTCTATAATACCATACATAATCTCATTTGCCTCAATAAGAATCCCGTAAAATCTGTTCTAAAGATTCATCATTATTTTCTAAAGATTATTGTTTGAGATGAATAATCGAGGTGATGCATGAGATTAATCTTCCTTATCCTTTTATGTCTCAACAAATGTGAACAAAGAAATAGATCGCTCGAATCAAATTGAATTGATTTCAGATTTAATAGTAATCGAATCGTTTGTCGTATCATTAAATCGGATTATGCAATGTTCCGATCGGATCACGCGGCGTCCTCAAAAAACCGGGACTTTGCCGTGAAGAACGTCACCGCGTAACCCTCACAGTTTACGTGATCACCCACGAGAGCGGAATTCAAAAGTACCGATCGCCCTTGGGGCAAAATTGTCGACCATTATAGGAGCCGTCTTTTAAAGAAAAGAAAATTCTCGAGCTCGAGCTGATGATGAATCTTTAGGACAGATTTTACGGGATTCTTATTGAGGCAAATGAGATTATGTATGGTATTATATTTATAAGTATTCAAATCTTCCAGACAATTATTCTCTTTTCGTGTAGAATCGGCTTCAGTTGCCATCGGCGTAATTGTCATTTCAACAATCAACATCTTGATCAGCCTGATAAGCGGCAGTGATAATATTATAAAATATAATATTCCAAAAATTAAAATCTCAGGATGCTGTACGTAATTCGACAAAATTCATAAGCCAAACTCATTTAATTAAATTCGAGTTTTAAGTGCATTTAATAAATTTTATCTTAGCTTAATCAAAAACCTAAAACCACAGATATCAAGGATGCTCAGGTCTCTAATTTAAATAAGAAAGCTAATGAAAGCATTAAGAACCTAGTTAGTGCGGATGGTCACACCAGATATATCGAAAATGAAAACCAATCTTTAAAATCGCGCCAACACGAGGGGTTGGTCGCTGAGGTAACCTTTGTACAAGGGCTAGGTAATTCTTAGGGTAGTCTCAGATAATCTGAGGTAATCTAAGGTAATCGTGATACCATGCGCGATATATATTCGGTATATCTAACCGCCGAGAGACAACCAAATATCGGAAACGCAACCTTTCATATGTTTTCGGGTCTATACAGGGTGTCCGGTAACTCACGACTCAGCGCTCGTGAGTGGATAAAGAGGACTGAACTGAGTGGAAAAGTCCTATACCATTTTGCAATTTTCGCAATAGTTAACGAGTTATTAATTATTAAAAATCGCTGTATTAGTCCGGCCTGCCGCCGAATGCAAGCGCGCGGCGAGATGCGACCGCCTAGCGATCAAAGTTGTTAGGCGCGAGAAGTTGTTTATTACAAATGGCATGCCTAGCCATTGCCACTGCGATCGCTAGGCACTCGATCGCTAGGCGGTCGCATCTCGCCGCGCGCTTGCATTCGGCGGTAGGCCGGACTAATAGCACGATTTTGAATAATTAATAACTCGTTAACTATTGTGAAAATTGCAAAATGGTATAGGACTTTTCCACTCAGTTCAGTCCGCTTTATCCACTCACGAGCGTTGAGTTGTAAGTTACCGGACACCCTGTATATCCGCCGAGCTGCCTGCTCTGTGCTTGATTCTTTTGCTCTGTGCTAGTTTATTATTTTTTTCTGGTTTTATTATCGAAATCGATCAAAATGGAAAATTCTGAACAATCATCGAGGGAACTACCGGCTGAAATCAATACGGAAAATACGGCATTGATGAATTTTGACAGTAAATTGAAACTTTTGCCAAGTTATGTGATCGAACTGTGTTGTAGTATTAGGTAATCTTAAGGAATCTGAGGTAATTTAAAGGTAATCCGTATCAAGGGTAATTTTTGTACACTATAACCGCTAGTGACCAACCCCTCGCGCCAACATTACACACCGTGAAATATTCTTTTCTTTAAGTATTAATATTAATTTAAGTACAGCCACTTAAAACATTCTCCCAAGTCCCAATATGATCTCCTTCAAAGCGGAATCCTCGTTAAGGGGGTATTCTAGTGTAGCATGTCAGAAAAATCGAATTTTTTTGGCATATTTTGCAAGTATATGGTATGGAAAATATGTCTGCGAGAAGATTTAGCCCGATTCGCAAAATTAACAAAGTAATAGCACCTAATAGAAAATAACCTCTGGCGCGCGCTCGGCGGTTGGACCGCGCGGCACACAACAGAGCATTGTATTAGTATTTTAGGTAGGATCGGAAGATCGTTATTCTTTGAAGGTCGTACATTTGAATTGGAGCCTTTGTATAGTACAGGTTATATAGTACGATGAATCTCTAAATTCATTGATTTGGACTTTTGCTCCAAAACATCTCCATGCTGGCGTGAAAGTTGTTGAAATAGCAACATTCTTGGCAGTTATAATTTTTAATAAAGGATTTATGCCAATTTTCAAACTTCTGAACGTGATGGGAGTTAGTATTGGTCAGCAAGCGGTGATGTACGCAAACTCCCGGAACGAAGCTCGTATCACCCGCTCGGAGCGGCGCTCCACTAACTTCTCTCGAGATCAGAGAATGAATCGCAGGGAAGAGATATCAGCTCTGCAGGACTTCTACGAACAAGAGGAATGTCCCCTGTATGGCCCTGGACTAGCCGATTGATCGTAAGTAACATTATCTCTATGTAATCAGTATGAAAAACTTTAAACGTGTTTTTCTCGAAACCACGTTTTTCAAATTGGTTCCCATGATATCTCAAAAACCAGTTAATCAATTGACTCAGGCTTTTGCACACATCTGCAGTATATGTGTGGCTATAGCCCCTACCACAATCCAGTCGAAATATTGTTTTTTGGAATTTCTACAGCCCTTCAATGGTGAAAAAAATGGCACAAATCGAAACTTAATTTTCTCAATGAAGTCATGTTTTAAATTTTCAACATTTTTTTTCATTCTGGTACCTGCTATAGCCACACTCATACTAATTAAGAATCTCTTCGGTTTTTTGTTTCAGATGAGCAGAACAGCTGAAATCATGGGAACCATGGACCAACTTTTTTTTTCATGTTCTTATTTAATATCATGTGCAGCGCTTATTTATAGTTATTGTCTACTACAAAAATTTGGAAACATACACCAAATATGTATGAATAAGCAGGGAAAACCCTGCCTCAAAAAACCTTACACTTTTTTCAAAAAAAATTCACCAAAATAGCATACAAATTCCGCTTTTACACTAGAATACCCCCTTAAGCCTTCGTGTATCTGCATTACGTTATTCCAACTCGAATAATTTATAAGGATCGTCCCTCCGGAACCCGCCCCTGTCCGAACCTGTGCCGTGATGCTTCTTCGCGAGGGAAAGAAAATGCGGCGAAGGTTCACCGAATTCTGTGAAAGTCGCGCGAACAATCGATGATATATAAAAGTAAAGCGACTCACGGTGACCCGGCTATAACGCGCGGTCAAGGTGGCGGTTTCGTAATTCAACCGTATGCTCCTGTCGCCGCGCCTGGCACGTGGCATGCCAATTACACGCGACGCTCTCGTCTTTTTCTTGTTACGCGCGCCTATCCAGATAACCCACTTTCCGTCAGTACGCGAACTGTCCGGCGTCAAATTGGCATAAACGGCAAGCGAATTTCTTCTTCTTTTACTTCTTTCGATATCATCCTCGGACTTGTCCGATGGCTGGATTGGCCTTCAAATTTCTCTTTTACGAAAGTAAAATCTTCTAGGAATTCTCTCTCATTATTTAATTCAATATATCCATGATTCTCTCTCATTATTCAATTCAATATTCATGATCCTCTCCGGTAAACTTTGAGTAATCTTGTCTAGAGTAATTACATTTTTATTATTAACTCTTTTTTTCCCATGTTTCACCTTTCACGTCTCATACTCTTTTTTAATTTAATATTAATCTTCCGGACGACACGTGAAATTTAATTTTGCGAGTATGAAGTATCTAAAGTAACATTATTATGAACAAACGGTTCTGTTACTAGACGCGATCATCACACCGAGCGAAGTGATTAATAAATCACGAGTCTCGAGCCGAGCCAAGAGGGCGAAGGGGTCGAGGATTGAACCTAACGACGCAGAAAAGGCGACTGCGAGTGAGAAACTTACCGGCGTACGTGCTCTTGAAGCTCTCGTGCAGCTTGAAGGTGAAGGGAATGTGAACCTTCATCATCTCCATTTGTGGTATGCGTGGCGAATGCGTTATCACACCGCTGCCACCGCCACCAAACATCAGGTCGTCGCCGTGGACGCGAAGTACCATCATGTTTCTATAACGGATAAAACAAAATATTTTAGATTGATCAGTACGTACGTCACGAAATTATTGTTTTGATTCTTTCTTAAATTCTTTGACAAAACGGTATTGGTTTCTTGTTCAAAGTACCGATAGCGATTCATCAGTCTTTTACGTGAACGTTCAACAAAGCGGTACAAAACAATAGTGAAATAAAATTGTCTTTTAATAACATTTTCAACCTTTTTCCGCTACGGCGATTATTAGCCGCATAATGGCCGAGGGCTCTTATTGTTATGCAGGAATCATTATATTATTATTCGTAGTTCGCTTTTACATTAAAATCACTTTAATTATAGTCGTAAAATAATACTAAATAAGCTTTGTTATTGGATTGTAAGTACATATCTCGAAATTATATTTAATAAGACGATCTTAACGCAACAGTCGATTATAAATAATGTATCCTCTGATAAAATTAAACATGATAACAACTAATTGCACCGAAGTGTAATAATATGGTATTAAGAATATGTTCCGTTATCATTACAATAATAAGTTATTATGGAGATAACGACCAAAGAAAAATAAGCTGCTGACCAAAGTCACCGCTGTACGACGCAGTACTATGCTATCGAGTTATCGACTACAGTCGATACTGAACCATACGTATGTATATACTTGCTGACTATCGTCTAAAGTGAACGACCGTAAAAAAAAGAAAAATGCCTTTTTTGATAACAAAAAGATCTCCAAAGACGAGAACTCGATCAGTGCTCGGGGATCGTTCAGAGCCGGGGAAACGCCGGCTTCCAACTCCATCGCACACGGGAGCCGGTTTTCGTTGAAAGTCGATCGCGTCGAGCGCTCGAGCACTAATCTCGGACTCGCCGTTGCAAGACGAGGCGATCAAAAGAATCGGATTCGATAATTAGCGGATAGCGGGCGTATCTAATTTCGTGATCGATAATTACGACTCCAACGACGACGAGGACGACGTTGATGACGTGACACCGAATATCCCAAGCGAATATTAAAAACGGTTGTTCACAGTTAGACGCGATTAACATGCGAGCCTGCCGCTGCTGGCGCGAGTCGAGAGTCCAGCCGAGCTGTCAGTGACCTTGCGGCCTTGAGACGCAGGAGTGTACGTGCAATTGCGACAAAAATAAATCGATGGAATGACGTGTGAGCGCGTATTCCACAGTCCTGATTCGCAAAAAAATCGCGCTGCGAGAATCCTGTTTTCACGCAAACATTCCAGATTATTATTAGCGGGCTTATAGCGCCATCGGCGCCTTTTCTCGTCGTTTCTTTCTCGCAGCAGCAAAACACCTGGCAATTAAGTCGCTGCAAAAATGAGGAAGCAAAACGTAGGAATACCGACGGCAAAAAGTAGTTAAGTATGAACAGAACAAAGTAGTTAAATATGAATTATATTACAATATATAGAGGCGAATCCCCTATTATGAGATATGCTCCTAATATGAGATAATGGGGTTTCTGCTAAACTAGTGAGCACCATCTGTTAGTTCCACCATGATCTTATTACTCTTGGTGTAAAATGTATTTAGTGAAAAATTCATTGTTCGTTATTGCGTTTAGCCTTTGCAAGAAAAGATTTGTGAAATTGTGAACATGTCAAAGGAACTTGAGGTAAGTCTTAAACCTTGTTTATTATATAATAAGGAAATGGTTGGCAATAAATTCAGTATGCAATGATAGAGTAGAATCGTAGTAACAGGAAAATACGCAATTTGTTGAATTGCTTAATTGTAGGGGTTAGATTTCATGATCGCGGAACCGCTAGGCGTGTGGCTCGTATAATGAGATTCAGGGTACTCTTAATATGAGATAATTATTGCTCGAATATGAAGAGTATGTAGTGTAATAAAAAGAAAGAAAATACTACTTAAGGTTAAAGAAAAGTTAATACGAATTTATATTACGAATTTTTGTGTATTTAATTTTTATAGAATCTGACTATGGAGGTTAGAGAAACGAGGAATCGTGAAGATTCGGCGAAGGCTGTAGCAGCAGCATTTTTATAAAACTATCTAATAAAGTTTTTTACTTGCAATACTAATGTATTTTGCACTTTTAACACCGATTTCTCGAGGTATCTCATATTAGGAGCACACTTTCTCGATCCTGCGTAAAGCTGTTTTTTCAAATTTTTTTAATTTTCAGAAAAAATAATATTTAAATTAGATTTTTTATTTGACCAACCTAAAGCTTATTAAATTCTCTTCAAGATAACGTATTACATTTTTAAATTCTGCCTATAGATTTCCTTACATTCGGCAAAATCGATATGGTATCTCATAATCGGGGACTTTCCTCTATCCATAAATTATACCGAAAGAGGAAGCGATGTGCAGGAATATTTTAACACGTATTTCAATACATCATTTTTATCAGGTCGAAAATTTCGAGACCTCATCTCGGCTTCATACGTCATTCGGCCACGTGGAGCTCGCGAAAGCCGGGAAGGAGAGCGTAAAGTGGCGGTGGCAACGACGAGAATTACTGCTCGCAATTGCGAGGAGTTTCACGATTTACAAATAGTGCGACCAGGCTTTCGAGACTCGGTGCCTACTTTCGAGAGGCCCCCCCGAGCACGAAAGTGGCTGCGTCACTCGAGAAAATCAGAGATACTTATCGCTCGTCGTCGTCGTCATCGTCGTCTCACGGCACGGAAACCGACGACTGTCGTCTAAATTGTCCGACTGTCGCGTCGGTTTTAGCTGCTTAGCGCCAACGTGATCCAAAACCGAACTGCGAACTGCGACATTCTACTCGTCGCGATACAATTCAGATCACTCTTGTCTGTTTTCCTTTCTCTTTTGAGATCATCTCGCGATCCGAAGCTTCCACAGCGAAATGCAGCCTGGAATTCTGTTTTTCTGCGAATCATTCTAGTTTTTCGTCCTTTTCGTATCCAGCGAGATGTTCGGAATACAGTTTCACGTGTTGAAACGCGAATGACCCAATATTCGGATTTTGAATAGAGAACTAGGACCGTGGTTTAGTCCGGTTGACTTGCAAAATCTGACTTAAAATTCGTGAGCAAAATTTTCTCTCTTGATCACTTTCGAAAACTAAGAAATACAGATTATTGCTATGTAGTTATGTTTTTTAATAAAACAAAAATATATCTAGTCAATACAAATAATATTAACTATAATATATAAATTAGATTATCAAAAAACTGTTTGCGAAATCAGCATGCGAATAAAGGATCGTATAATCACAATCCGTAGAATAAATTTTGCTTATATACATTTACAAATTATTTATTATTATTATTATTACAAATTTTATCGTCTTATTTTTTATCTTGTGAGTACATATCGCATTTTCGTGGGAATGTGAACTAAGATTTAATTAATTTAATTAATTTAATTAAATGTCTCACGATCTCTCCTTAAATCAATTCAGACAGTGTAAAGTCGATAGTGGATTCCTTCGACGCAATATTCACGCGATACGCAATTTCAACCCTATTGACTCAGTATTATGAAGATGCAAAGGACAATAAAATTCCATTTGAATTCCTCCGCGAAAATGATTAATAACACAATATCACCATGTTTTCAAACAATACAAAGACTTCTACTAAGTTGCCTCACGTTTCTCAAGACTAGTCATTGCAAAGAATTCCTCAACAAGCACGTAACTATAAATAGCTGTTAAGGGGATGCTGGAGTTGCTAGTGAACTATTTTTTCACTATGGCGATGGTAATTGCAGTTTCGAAAATTCTCTTTATCGCTTGCGCAGAATAAAAAATCCTTTTCCACAAATGAAGTATACACAGAAAGAAAGTCCGCTCTACAGGACTTTATACTCAAAATGGAACAAAGTTAGAAAAGACGAATGCAAGTTTTTAACTTTTCCATTTTGAATATAAAGTCCTGTAGAGCGGGCTTTCTTTCTGTGTATACTTCATTTGTGGAAAAGGATTTTCTTTTCTGCGCAAGCGATAAAGAGAATTTTCGAAACTGCAATTACCATCGCCATAGTGAACTATTTTTTCACTATAGCGATGGTAATTGCAGTTTCGAAAATTCTCTTTATCGCTTGTGCGGAATAAAAAATCCTTTTCCACAAATGAAGTATACACAGAAAGAAAGTCCGCTCTACAGGACTTTATACTCAAAATGGAACAAAGTTAGAAAAGACGAATGCAAGTTTTTAACTTTTCCATTTTGAATATAAAGTCCTGTAGAGCGGGCTTTCTTTCTGTCTATACTTCATTTGTGGAAAAGGATTTTCTATTCTGCGCAAGCGATAAAGAGAATTTTCGAAACTGCAATTACCATCGCCATAGTGAACTATTTTTTCACTATAGCGATGGTAATTGCAGTTTCGAAAATTCTCTTTATCGCTTGTGCGGAATAAAAAATCCTTTTCCACAAATGAAGTATAGATGGAAAGAAAGTCCGCTCTACAGGACTTTATACTCAAAATGGAACAAAGTTAGAAAAGACGAATGCAAGTTTTTAACTTTTCCATTTTGAATATAAAGTCCTGTAGAGCGGGCTTTCTTTCTGTCTATACTTCATTTGTGGAAAAGGATTTTTTATTCCGCACAAGCAATGAAGAGAATTTTCGAAACTGCAATTACCATCGCCATAGTGAACTATTTTTTCACTATAGCGATGGTAATTGCAGTTTCGAAAATTCTCTTTATCGCTTGTGCGGAATAAAAAATCCTTTTCCACAAATGAAGTATACACAGAAAGAAAGTCCGCTCTACAGGACTTTATACTCAAAATGGAACAAAGTTAGAAAAGACGAATGCAAGTTTTTAACTTTTCCATTTTGAATATAAAGTCCTGTAGAGCGGGCTTTCTTTCTGTCTATACTTCATTTGTGGAAAAGGATTTTCTATTCTGCGCAAGCGATAAAGAGAATTTTCGAAACTGCAATTACCATCGCCATAGTGAACTATTTTTTCACTATAGCGATGGTAATTGCAGTTTCGAAAATTCTCTTTATCGCTTGTGCGGAATAAAAAATCCTTTTCCACAAATGAAGTATAGACAGAAAGAAAGTCCGCTCTACAGGACTTTATACTCAAAATGGAACAAAGTTAGAAAAGACGAATGCAAGTTTTTAACTTTTCCATTTTGAATATAAAGTCCTGTAGAGCGGGCTTTCTTTCTGTCTATACTTCATTTGTGGAAAAGGATTTTTATTCTGCGCAAGCGATAAAGAGAATTTTCGAAACTGCAATTACCATCGCCATAGTGAACTATTTTTTCACTATAGCGATGGTAATTGCAGTTTCGAAAATTCTCTTTATCGCTTGTGCGGAATAAAAAATCCTTTTCCACAAATGAAGTATACACAGAAAGAAAGTCCGCTCTACAGGACTTTATACTCAAAATGGAACAAAGTTAGAAAAGACGAATGCAAGTTTTTAACTTTTCCATTTTGAATATAAAGTCCTGTAGAGCGGGCTTTCTTTCTATCTATACTTCATTTGTGGAAAAGGATTTTTTACTCTGCGCAAGCGATAAAGAGAATTTTCGAAACTGCAATTACCATCGCCATAGTGAAAAAATAGTTCACTAGCAACTCCAGCATCCCCTTAAGCTCCCTCATTATGAATGACGGTTGATAAGCGCACTTTTCGTCGCATTTACATTTCCGATCGACGTACCTTGAAACCGGCGCGCGCGATATCTCGCGGCAATCTCGCGCTGACAAGATATTGCGACCGACGTCACGGCGACGGACAGACCGAAAAGAAAAAAAAAAAGGAAACCAACTGCTTCGCCGTTCAGCGCACGCACTTTCGCGATCGTGCGTGCGCCCGTCACAGCCACTGTATACATCTTTCCAAGTTGCCGTCGCGATGAATGCGCGCACACGCGCGCGCGTGGAAAGGAGGAAGCTGACCGGCAGCGCGGAGGCCGGGGGGACACCACTTGCCACGTTATATACGCACCTCATGATGAAGAGAATCACCCCGCAGAAACATATCAGCACGGCGAGCACCGAGAAGATGTTGGACAATTCGGCCACGGACACCAGCATCGCCGTCATCGTGTCTCGCGTTGCCCGCGACTCCCGCCTCCGTCCGCCGTGTCCTCCTCAACGCCGAGTGATCCGCCGCCCGTAACCGCACACATGCGCGCACACCCGCACACGAAACACCACCGACGACGACGACGACGGCGACGCGATGAGACACCGTCCTTTTCTTCCTTCTGGACACCTCCGCCTCCTCTTCCGCTCGCGCGATACCCTCCCGGCTGTCGACCGTCGCTCGTCCGCTCCGTCCGCTTCCCCGCTTCTTATCGTTTCTCGGTCGACACTGACGCAACGCGACGCGCTGACGTGCGGCGCCGTCGTCGACGGCAACTCATTGACGCGTACGCGCGCTCTCGCTACGCCGCTCCTCGGCTACCACGGCGCGCGCGATCCGCACGGCGGTCGAGGCGCCGTCAGCCGACCCGATGAGCCACGCAGCGCGTTCCGCGGCATAGCCGCCGCGCGATCGGCTTGACGCGACCCAACGTCGACGTCGGCGGAAAGAGGAAGGTAGAGAGAAAGAGGAGGACAAAGAGAGACTCGTGACAATGAGCGCGTTATTCACGCGGAGTATAATCGACGTGAACCAATACGGGATAACGATACTCACTACGCCGTTCGTCGGAGTCGACGAGACTGCGCAGCCGGTGCGACGCGCGTCACTTATATGCGCCTGCGTCCGTCGCGTCGTCCGCTTTGCCGCCGCCGCGCTCAACCGTTCACGTGGCGACATCCGCGGCGGGGACCGCGAAACTCATGCCGCACCGGACTACCTTACCAACGTCATTGCGTCATTCGAAGGGAGTAGGAAATCTTTCTTCTTTTCTTGTTTCAAAAATGTGTAAATTTGGAAAAAAGGGGTAATTATTTAGATTAACGGAGCAACCTCGAATGACCTTGACCTTGACATATGTTGTCACGGTCACCCTCCTGAGTGACCTTCAAAAGGTTTTAGCCGTCGCTCATTGTTTATTAAAAAGTTATTAACAAAAGAAGTTTCGAAAATATAGTAGTTATTTTGAATATTGGAAGACATAAACGACGAATATGAACGAAGGAAGGAAAGTGATTTAACCTAACCTAATCTAATCTAACCTGGTTAGGTTAGGTTAGGTTATATTTTCCGAAACTGGAGCCCCGGACACATATACGCTCATTTTTCAGCCCGCTTCGCGGGAGGGCGGGGGGGAGGGGCGAAGCCCCTCCCCCCCGCCAGAACCCGTGCCGTGTACCAGGTGATCAAAATCTGTACGGTGAAATCTGTAACACCGGCCCCGGCGGGGGAGGGGCAAAGCCCCTCCCCCCGCCCTACCGTGAAGCGGGCTGAAAACGAGCGTATGTGTCCGGGGCTCCAGTTTCGGAAAATATAACCTAACCCAAACCTATTTCTGGTTTAAAGGTAAAATTCCATCAAATATACTCTTTCGTAAACGTATATGATATCGTAAAATTATGCTCTGTTCATTAAACTTTTTTGTTAATAACTTTTTAACAAACAACGAGCGACGGGTGAAACCTAGTGCGGGTTATTCGGGAAGGTGACTTTTGCAACATGTGTCAAACTCAAGTCCTTGCTTCGCGTGGACAGTTGAAAATTCGTGCAAAATCATTAAACCTCTTTTGTTAATAACTTTTTAATAAACAATGAGCGACGGCTAAAATCTTTTGAAGGTCACTCAGGAAGGTGACCTCTATAATATGTATGTCAAGGTCAAGGTCATCCGAGGTTGCTCCGTTAAACTAAATAATTACCGAAAATTCTCTTTTGTTCAATACTCGATTTGTTTAAAAATAATAACAATACATCCATGCAGACTGAGACAAACTAAGTTGAATGTACTGCATTTCGCGATAATATCGAGCTGTTGAAACGAAAATGCGCGTTTCTTCGCGTGTTCACCTGCATGCTGCCAAGTATTATGCGATATACAGAAGTTATTTCTGGGACGCACTATAGTAGCAGTATAGTCGCTGGCGGCTCGCGAACCAGCGACATCTGAGTCGAATAGTCGTCTCGGGGAACGCTTCGATCGAATTCAACAGGAACATCGAATGATCGCGTTCACTCTCCTCGCGTGTTTACTGCTTCCGTCGTTGTCCCGCGAGAAGTTGCCGCTGTCGGCGGAAAACAGCTCGAAAATGGCAAGGATGCTCGCGGTAGACTTCGAGGTTTTCGGCATCGTGCAAGGTAATGTTCGCCGGCGACATCATCGGCGCGATCGATTTGCTTACGTTATCAATCGTTCATTAATCGCATCGTTATAATATCTTGAAGGTGTCTTCTTCAGAAAGGTGAGTGCCGGTGCATCCGTCGGAGGTTCGACCGTTGATCGTAACCGGAAATGTGTAATCGACGAAGCGTGCGAGGACCTTGAAATGAAAGACCTCGCTCGTGACATCTATCGAGTGTAGAATTTATTGGCTCATCATGATCTGTATTATCTTGCATAGATACATTTATGAATCGATCCTTTTTATAAAACACACTTGTAAAATACTGACTTATATGAATACCGACTCTTAAAATCTACAGAATAGCTCTTTTGTTCAATATTACATGTAAAATAGTACACGCAAAAGCGCGGTCAGGAGCTTGGATTGAAAGGATGGTGCATGAATACTCCAGACGGTACCGTGATCGGGCATTTGGAGGGCGAGAAGGCTCAGGTCGAGGAAATGTAAGCTACAGACATACGAACCCATACAGCACCGATTAATACAGAAAGCTTTCAGGAAGGTTTTAAAATCATTTCAAGATTTCACATTTCATATGCAACATTTCTGAAAGGATTCCGCAATATGTCATATGAAATGTTGCAACAGAAATGTTTCTAAAACCTACCACATGCAATAAATTTGAAAAAATGTGAATATTGTAAAAAGTAAAATTATATATATATATATATATACCTAGACCAAGTATTCGATCTTTAGTGAAGCTAACCAGTTGACAAAAAAATGCATTATCTTCACGTATCCTTTTTTTCTTTCAAATATAAGTGTTGGTTGAACAGAGAATTATATATCTATATCATTCTTTCCTTTTAATCAACTATTTGGAGG
The DNA here is from genome assembly GCF_003672135.1 of Ooceraea biroi. Lineage (NCBI taxonomy): Eukaryota > Metazoa > Arthropoda > Insecta > Hymenoptera > Formicidae > Ooceraea > Ooceraea biroi. The sequence goes on from NC_039512.1 coordinate 10,031,232, forward strand.
AAGAAAAAGGAAAATATATAATATAAGAACGGCTCTTTGTCAATGTGCCAACAATTCACGCTTTTTAAAGGGAAACTTGGTGAATACTTGGTTCAGCTATGTATGTGTATATCTATATATCTTATATATATAGATATATATGCATATCTATATACATCTTATATATATATTATGTATTTTTTTCATTAAGCATATTTCAGAAATCATATTTATTATATTAATTAGATTGCAAATATTAAATAAAAACGTACAATAAAAATAATAAATACATTTTATATATAATTTTTATTATAACTTTTTAGTATTTGCAATCTTCTGAATACTCGTATAATAAATTTAAATATAATTTCTCAAGTATTTTCAATTAATTTTAATAAGAGCTTTGTAATTTGTGTGCAACATCATAGGAAAGTTTCAAAATTATTTCAATTAACCTTTAGTAATATATCAAAAAGATTTCAGCTATTTTAATAATCTTTCGGCAATATTTCAGAAAGGTTGCAGATTGATCTATACCTTTCAGCAACCTTTCTATAAGGTTTTGAATGCAAGTGTCGCGGACATTTTGCTATTCCGGAGTTGTCTCATAACTGTTGCAGAAACATTTTGCAATGTTTATGAGATGCTTTCATCTGTCAGATGAAATACTTCTGAAATATTTCTGAAATGTTTTCGCGCTGTATGGGAAAGAACGAGTAGAGAAAGATAAAAGGCAGTTTCCGATCGTTTGGCTTTTCGTTCCAGGAAACAATGGCTCCGTCACACGGGAAGTCCTCAGTCGCGGATCGACAAGGCAGAGTTCCGCAACGAGAAGGAGATTACGCAGCTGTCATTCTCGAACTTTCAAATACGAAAGTAGAGGATCGTCCGATCCAGCGAAAGAAGCGATAACCGACTAATTAACTAGGACAGAACTTGAGCGATCGCTTGTAACGAGAGATCGATATTTAAATAAATGTAATTTCTAATGAAATTTATGCATTGGGAAATCGCTGCCGCTTGCGTATACTTTCCTTCGGCTGACAAAGCGACGGATATTTCAGGTTCCGGCATTCGATACTTGTAAACATCACATTTTGAAAATAAGAGTAACACGCATTACGCAACCAGGAAATTTCTCTCCTCGATCGACGAAGCTGTGCACGAATGCATATCTGATTTTCATTTTATCATAACTGTTTTGTAATCAATCAATTTCACATGGCGGAAACGAAGCTAGTACGTAGGCAAAGCTTGCAACGATCTTTTCTCTTGCACGCAAATGGAAATCCCGATTGTTTAAATCGCAACTTAGTTTTTTCTTGTTTTTTTAGGTAATTGAAGGATTGAATGCTATTGCCTCTTTCCGCTTGCGTTTCCCGAGCCAGGAGCGAAATACTCTCGAGCAGCAATACCATGTAGGTGGAAACGCGGAGGAGCGAATCGTGGCCGCAGCGGCCTCGCCAGCGTCTCGCCGCGAGTAGTCGGTGAACGCGCGGCGTGCAACGCGGTTCTCGATTTTTGCGGGTTCGCCTCTTTATTTTCTTCTGCCTTCCTTCTTTTTACTTTTGAAATGTCATAACGGTGTCCTCGAGTGCGCCGCATCGTGGAGGATATGCGCGTCGATTTCCCGCGCCGATTCTACGTTAGTCATCGTCGTCGTCGTCGTCGTTACTGTAACCCGATCCTGGTCTCGTGATCAATCACGATCGGATTGCACCACTGTACGAGGGCACGGGCGATCGAACTCGTCGCGATAATGCGATGATCGATGAGGCGGCGGGTGGAGAGGAGGTGAAAGAGGATAAACATGAAGTGTTTCGAGAGCTTCTTTAAGCACACTTGGCGGCCGCAGCAGGTGCATCAGGTGCATCAGGTGAGCAAGAAAAATCAACTCGAACGCTTACACTCGCGCGTGTCAACGTTTTCATCTCTCCTCGCGCCGGTCGTCGACGATCTTATCGCTTTCAGATGTATGAGCCGATCGCCGCGCCGAACGTCTCTCGATACTGCACTCGCGATCATCGGCGCCGAATAATTGAGCCGTACGCGCTATCAGGTACGACCGTTACGAGTTTATCAACGACACGCACGCGTGATTAATCGTTTTCGACAGTTCGATCGTTTGGAAGTGGGATTAAAAAATAAGAAAAAGTTAAATTTCATTTAAACTCTTTTACAGTTAAATTTATATTTTATTTTTTTATCAAGTAAAAAGGATATACAGGGTGTCCCAGAATTGTGTATGAAGCTCTCGTGAGCGGGTAGAATGCATCGAACTGAGAAGAAAAGTCCTTTGCCGTTTTGAAATTTTCGCAATAGTTAACGAGTTATTAATTATTAACTTTATACACAATTCCGGGACACCCTGTATATGTACACACACGCACGCGCGCGAATTTTGACGCTTTTCATTTTTCCTGCTTTTATTATTTTGCGTTGCTTTCTTTTATCTTGGATATTTTTCACATGATCATTTGTAATTTTTTTCCGCTCTCGACGCGACTCACTTCACGCACTATCGCGCGCTATCACGTGAAACCGTCGCAAATTTGTCGAGAAGCCGACCCAAGAGTTAATCGACGATCGTAATCTGCGTGACTTATCAGTCTCGACCCACTTCCCTACCTCGTCGTTCCCCGACGCGATCGCGACTACTGTTCGCCGAGTCCGCGGATCGCGCTAAATTTTCGCAGTGCGGAATCCTTGACGATAAAGAAGAGCTTGAGAGCAACGATGTTACTGCGTGCGCTTCGCAATTTGCGTAATCGTACCTGTCCTCGCGGCAAATAACGGACGAGCTCGGCGGGTGTTACGCAAGGTATTGCGATTATAACGCGGAAACGTGCGTCGTAATATTTCCCCGTGCACGAAGAGAGAGATGTCCGTGTTCCCGACTTCCTTCCATCTTATCTAGTTTAGCGTTATTGCGTTTATATGACACGTTTGTCGCACAGTCTTGTTCGCGAATATGTAAAATTCTTTCCGTTTCTTCCACATAAATAATAATAATTAATATTAATTTTTTCGAATATAATAGACTAATTAAATAAAAAAATAGATGTTTTCGAGTGATAGTATTTCTAAAGATTTCCGACGATAGCCTCGGAAGAGGAGCCGGTTTATTGGCCGACTGGTCAGGGGTCGCGGTTGATAAGCGCTGATAATAGCTTTCGCTCGCGGTCTCAACTGGTCAGTTCCTATGGCGATTCGGGCGTGCGAACTCGTCATCGCTCGTTCGCAGCTTACGTCTCGGTGCGCGTTAACACTCGTAAAAAAGAAGAGTCCACCGCGAGTGATAGCTGCGGCTCGTTCGTGGTGCTCCTCGCGATGCGATAGCAAGATATGAACGAGGACGATCACCGTGTCAGGAAGTATGGATACGCGTTCGACAACGTGAGTATCAGTGTGTCGACGTTTTCGAAGCGGAATTAACATGCCCCGTGATACTCCTCATCCGGCAGCATTCCGCAAACGGATCGTTGACGGATGCCAAACGTTAGACTCGCGGAATTTCCATAATCGCGTTCTGGATCCGTTATAAATATTTATTCAACATTCTCTCCTTGAAACCACTTTTTGCAAATGCCAAACGTTAAAATTCCGAAATACGGCTCCTCGTATTCGCGTTATCTGGACCTGTATTAATTATTAATCACTTGGCCAACAACGAAAGAACTTCGCACGAATGCTAGACGTCAGAAGTATGTGAAATATGTATTCTTGTAGCCGCGTTACTTGAAACCGCAACGTGTCGATGTATATTTATCTGGGCATCATCGCTCTGCATTCTCATAACAATCGCCACCGGTGTTAGCAATTAGACAGTGTACTGCGGTTGCATTAGAGAAAGCGATCAAGTTCTCGTAAGGGAGCTCATTAAAAACCGCGTTGTTAAATATAGGCTTGGTGGTCGATCGCCTCTAATCGGGTCGTTGACTGTCGTTGATCCTTGAACGAGCGAGACGTGGTGAAAGTCGCGTAACATTAACGGACCCCCTTTAAAAAAAAGTATAAATCGATGTCGTTCGGGAAATGCAACTCGACATGGACGCGCGGCCAGAGATCCTCTGCGAACGTTGCGTGAGATTAATATAAATGGCTCCATCAAAATTTCCTGACGCGTGCAGAGTCCGAAAGCTGAAATAAATTACACAGCTGTTAAGCTTCAAACACAGGCATATGATCTCTTGCATTGTGTTTATATTCTAGTCTATTGTATTAGGGGTGTGATTTAGTTTTGAGGGTTTTTTTGCTCAGAAACGCATGTATTTAAATATGATAATGAATGAATACCTTAATCAAAATATTTTCCTTCGTTTTCTATAACTTTTTCCCATCTTTCTGGCAAGAGATCGATTCCACCATGATAAAATCACTCTTCTTTTCAGTTCATCCATTCGTCAACGAATTTTCGCACTTCTTCCAAATTATCAAAGTGTGTATCCTCTAAAGCGTGTTGCATCGACCGGAACAAATAATAATCGCATGGAGAATACGCGGGGTGCGGTAAGACTTCCCATTCGAGCTCTAACAGTGTTTCTTTCACTGATAACGCAACGTCAGGTCGAGCGTTGTCACGAAGAAGAATCACTTTCCGTCCTTTACTCGCAATTGGTGGTCGTTTTTGGTCCAATGCTTGCTTCAACTTGTACAATTGGTGTCGATAACCATCAGCCGTGACAGTCTCATGCGGATTTAACAGCTCATAGTACACTATCCCACCAAATACAGAGCATTACTTTTGAACCGTCAATATTGCGTCTCGGAGTGGATGTTGATGGTTCGCCTGGATCCACCCATGATTTTCTGCGTTTCGGATTATCAAAATAGATCCACTTTTCATCCCCAGTAACAATCCGAGACAAAAGACTCTTCTTTTTTTGCCTGGCGATCAACGAAATGCAAATGTTCAAATGGCACTTTCCGATAATTGATGTCGAACCCATTTCCCTTCTTTCTGAATTTTTCCCATTTCATGTAAATGTTTCGTAACTGTTGTACGATCAACATTTAATGCTCTGGCAAGTTCTGAAGTGGATCGTGTTGGATTTTCGTGCAATAATGCTTGGAAATCTGCATTTTCAAGCTTTCTTGGTTGTCCCGAGCGTTCTTTGTCCTTCACATCAGTATGACCACTTTTAAAGCATCTAAACCAGTATTCACACGTCTTAATTGATGGGGCAGAATCACCATAAGTTTCCACAAGAATTCTATAACCGTCAGCCGCAGTTTTCTTTTGATTAAAAAACAAGAGCAACGCATGTCGAAAATGCTGTTTCGGAAGTTGCATTTTTACGATGATATAAACACGACTGTTATTGCATCTATTGCTATAATGCTACTAAATGTCATGGATAATGTCAAGACTGTAAGAAACAACAGTTATCGGAAACAGCTATTGGAACAAACTGACACTACAGCCATCTGTTGCAAAACCCTCAAAACTAAATCACACTCCTAATATTTCGAGAACGTAAAAGATTCGCAGAACTGAACGAACGCGTCAAACACTTTTAAATTATCAGTTAAAATTAGATATAAATTAAAAATTGCAGAAATTCCTCAGAAAATTATTTATTTATAGCTTTACTTTATTCCGGTAATGTACCAGCTGTAGAAGTTTGTTTTTGTACATCCATTGTCGTCCACGTGGATGTCGAATATCCACGTGGACTTGCCGTCGAAATCCGCCTTCATTGGAGGATTTAGTTTTATTTCTTATTAGCAATTTATTAGGCCCAAAATATGCTTGTAATTTTAATCAACAGTTAACCGCTGACTGTGATATTAATGTCACACATTTCTCATCGCAACAGATAATGATGACATCACAGCCCGGATCCATATGGGATTACCCATACCCGGACCAATGTGCCTCTTTCGTTGTGTACTCGATGTTCGACACAGCCGCGCCGGACCCACCACACCGGGATTCCCCCTTCCCTGCAAAAAACCAGATTCCTGAGACACACGTAATCACTGCTGTTTTGTTCCTTTCACCTTCCGATCCTCATCCTCGTACGCTCACGTGCACCTGACTGTTTATAGTCTGTCTGTCGTTACAATTATTAGAGAAAATATTACAGATAGTTTTTCTTCCTATTTCTATTCCGCGAGATTCGTTAGAATTTTATAAAGTAAGCGAAAAAGGCCCTCCGATAAAAAAATATAAAAAAAGAAGAATCTCGATTAGAGTCTAAATATTGTTACAAATACATCAGTACATGTACAATAGCAATAAAATGCATTTTAACGAGCATAACATTTTCGTTATAAAAATACAGTTAACGCAGCTGCAATCGTGTGTCAGGCTCCGATCGAAATCGTAGGTAGAAGATTCCGTAATGTAAATATCACATTGGAATATCTTATTGGAATCTGCTCTTTATTACGATCTTATTTTGATTCCGTCAAGATGGATTGCAATCCAAAAATAGTAACGATGGTTGTGTCGCATCGAGCCGGAAATTCAAAGCCGCGAACAGATAATACTTATCTATTGGGTCATTAAGTATGAAACTTTACAAATGTAAAAGCGCCATCTTTAACATTTGTTATCTCAAATTTGGCGCCAGACGTCAGTATCAGGTTAGGTTAGTGTGATAGATGTATGTTCGCTCTTCAAATGTCATATTTGTTTGTTCAAATATCTTCATTAGTTTTATTGGTGGATTCTTTTTTATAGAACTATGGAAAAGTCCAAAATTCGTGTGATTTATGAATACGAGTTCCGCCGTGGAACCACAGTGTCGGAGACAGCTCGTAATATCAACGCTGTATTTGGTGAAGGTTCAACCAAAGCAACGGTGGGCAATTGGTTCAAAAACTTCAGAGATGGAGATTTCAGCCTCGCTAATGAGCCACGTAGAAGACCAAAGACGAAGGTGGATAATATCACTTGAGAGCCGTAGTAGAGTCCGATTCTTCTCAAAGTACACGTGAATTGGCATCGATATTCAATGTTTCCATACTCACCATATTGGTTCATTTAGCTGCAATTGGTAAGATAAAGAAGTTGGACAAATGGGTCCCGCACGAATTGACCGATGCGCAGCAGGCGCAACGTCTAGAGGCTTCCCTTTCTTTGCTTTCCCGTCACAAAAATGGATCTTTTTTTAATCGAATTGTGACCTGCGATGAAAAGTGGATACTCTACGACAATCGTAAACGCTCACATCAGTGGTTGAACGCTGATGAACCACCGAGACATCACGCGAAACCCAACATTACACAGAAGAAGCTTATGGTGACTGTTTGGTGGTCCAGGTCAGGTGTTATCTACTACAACTTTATGAAACCTGGTACATCGATAACGGCTGAAGTATATTGCAAGCAACTGGACGAAATGATGCAACAACTTGCTATTAAACAACCGAAATTGGTCAATCGGTCAATGCCAATCCTGTTGCATGATAATGCTCGACCGCACACTGCACGACTGACCGTGGCAAAGCTACAGGAGTTGGAATTGGAAACTCTCCGTCATCCACCATATTCACCAGATCTATCACCTACCGACTATCACTTCTTCCGGAATTTGGACAACTTGTTGGTGGGAAAATTCTTCAATTCTCAACAGGCAGTCGAAACAGCCTTCCGCGACTTCATCGATTCCCGTACTCCTGGCTTCTATAGTAGAGGCATAGACCAACTACCACTAAAATGGCAGAAGTGTGTAGATAACATAGGCGCATACTTCGATTGAAAATAAATCGTGTCCATGTGCCAAAAAATGCAAAAGTTTATGTTCTATTTGTAAAGTTTCATACTTAATAACCCAATAGTAATAAATACACTGAAATATCACGGAGCATTGTTTTTACCGTATTTTTCTTTCAAGCAATGATATCGTATCGGGTTACGAATAATATCGTTCCTTTGGGATACTTCACGTGGAACCTCTTACATTAATCATTTGGATGATGGAAATTTTCATGTTTCTTTCGTCGTCGAGATAAGTCGTGTAAATACTTGACAATTGTGACGGGCGAGGTGAATCGTCTAGAAAAATATAACGAAAGTAAATCAGACCTACCACTTGTGAATCTCTCTCGATAATATTAAACTATACTTACATGATCTTAGATCGATAGATAAAAGAGATCGATAAAATAAACAAAGGAACGATAAAAATTGGAATACCTCTAAAATAAAAATGCTAGTATTAGGTTGTTCATTAAGTTCTGCGGTTTTTTTGCCCTAAATTAAAACATAAATCTATTGTACTTACACATTTATTCAATCTAGAATGTATTGTCCATCTTGATCGACCACCTTCTGCCAACGTTCTGGAAGGGACATAATGCCGCGTTTGTAGAAGTCGCGCGACTTCTGCGCGAAAAAGTCCTTCAAGTACGTTTGAATATCGTCCACTGAATTAAAGCGCTGCCCGTCGAGATTGTTTTGGAGTGACCGGAACAGATGGTAATCCGACGGCGCAAGGTCTGAGGAGTACGGTGGGTGCTGCATGACTTCCCAGCCAAAGCACTTCAACTTCTTCTTGGTCACCAAAGCAGTGTGTGGTTCGGCGTTGTCGTGGTGGAAGACAACGCCCTTCCTGGTCGCCAATTCCGGCCGCTTCTCCGCCACTGCCTGCTTCAATTTTTCTAACTGAGCGCAATGCTTCTCGGCGTCGATGGTCCGACCGCGCGGAAGCAGCTCGAAGTACAGGACGCCTCGCCAATCCCACCACACGCTCAGCATCACTTTCTTCGGATGCAAATCCGCTTTGGCAACCGATTGTGACGACTCACCCGGACCGCACCATGACCGCTTGCGTCGAATGTTGTTATATACCACCCATTTTTCATCTCCCGTGACCACCCGTTTGAGAAAGACCTCCAGCGAGTTCCATTTCAGCAGGGATTCACAGATCATGACGCGGTCCAAAATGTTCTTTTCGGTGAGCTCGTGAGGGACCCAAACATCTGCTTTTTTCGACATCCCAAGCCGTTTTAATCGCTGCGCAACCGTTGTATGGGCGATGTCGAAGCGCTCCGCGATCTCTCGCGTCGTCAGGTGTCGGTCTGCTTTGATCGCGGCCACGATTTGGTCGTCGTCAGTGGTGGATGGACGACCGGAGCGAGCAGCATCGGAGACGTTCACATCTCCGGAACGAAAGCGCGCAAACCAACGCTGACAAGTGTCAGCGCTTATGGCCGAGTCCCCGTACACGCCACATATCTCACGTTGCGCGTCCGTCGCTTTTACTCCTTTGCGGAAGAAAAATAGCAAAATGTGCCGAAAATGCACCTTTTGATCCTCCATTTTCAATGAATAGCGCGTACACACGACACGTCAAAACACAACAAAGACTCTGGCGAAATGTCAAGCGTTGTCTAACCTGTCACGGAGTATGCGGCAATCCGCGGTTCAGGCGATGCATGCTATCTTTTTCAACGGACAAACGCTATCTATCAAGAAAACCGCAGAACTTAATGAACAACCTAATATTTTACTAGCAAGAGAATTATTCCAAATAACGTTATTATTCATGGAGTTTAATAAATAATAGTTAATTATGGAGGATTGGCAATTAAGGATAATCTTCCTGACTGTGCATAATGCGCTATGAACAACGTTCGTATACCTGTCGCAGGTGGGTCCGCCGTCGAGACTCGGGCCGACGAAAACGGCGAAGATGCAGCAGCACGCGGCCGGAGAGACGACGGAGCTTGGCGAGGTGGTGATTTCAACGGCAACCAGTAGCGTCGCGACACCGGCGGTGCGCGCCAGCGACGCGGCGCCTTGCAAGAACGGCGGCTGCAAGATCTGGCGAAGCAGCCGCGGCAGCAGCGAGCCGCGGTCCGAGAGCCCTTGGCACTTGCTCAAAACGATCTTCCTCGTTTCCGTGATCGTGGCGTTCCTCCTATGGATCATCATATACACCTTACTCGACCAGTACCGCATCCTGTGACCGTCCTCCGAGATCGCGTTCCACGATCGGCGTCGAGTCCTCAGATCCAGGCGCGATTCCTCAACCGCACAGCTGTTCGACGATGATTCATAATTGGATCGCACGATCCCGCGTAGTCACGTGTCTCCCGCTCTTACGATATCGTTAATCGGATACCACGACTGACCGCACCGGAACGTGCACGGGGACAATTTTTTCCATGCGGGAGGAAAACGGCACGCGCAACATCCAAAGATTTGTTTGCTTTGGAAGGCAAATATTGCGAGATAAGTTTTACAGGATTCCGTTTCCGAGACACGTAATATTTGCATTACGGAATCTTTGCAATACTCGAAACAAATAAAGAGGTGACAAAAATAGTTTAACATCTCTGACACAGAAATGCCAGCGTTTGACGTCAGTGAATTACTCAAAACAATATTGAAGATTTTTTTGAGAAACGTATACTTCTCCGCGAAAAAATTGCTGACATCTGAAGAATTCAACGAACGAATACATGTACATATATAAATAAGTCGTCTGAATATTAACAATTTTTCGTTCAAAATCATCACATTCGGTAGCTGGGAGCTCGAAGCTCAATTGAGTTCCATGAATCAGGTTGCGAGTAATAATATATATTTCGTAATGTTTTAAATGCTTGATGTGTGTACATAAATACTTGAATAAAATATGATGTTACGTACATACACACATACATACATACATTCATACATAGTACACGTAGATCATTTACTGTTGTACAGGATTCGCTTGTAGTAAGTCCGCGTTAAAAAATTAAAAAAGCGTACAATAAATTTTTACATTGAGATGTATAAATAATACTGGGAGATACAGTTTCTAATAAAATCTTTAAAAATTATACGCTGCACCTCAGTGGTTCTACAGATTCTTCGAATTGATGAAAAAATTCGTTCACTTTTCTCTTATCACGGCTCTTACTCTAATCAAATAAAAGAGATGAACCAACTTTTTGATCAAGATACATTGAAGACGAACATACTCCACATTTCTAGCCGGAACTATAGTAGGCGACTATTAGTGATAACCCTGATGTAAAGGAGAAGAGAGTAAATCTGGATTGATATTTCGAATATCATACATTACGGAAAGACTGCGGATGGATATAGACGGATTTGTACAATTTTATATTTACAGATGCTCTCTTTCCTTTACTTTTGTCTTCTCATTCCCTTTACTCTCAAAATCGTCGGCAGGAAAACGAAATTTCCTTTTTCCTTACCGGTATCCCGATGAAATTGTCATCGATAAAAGAAAGGGGGAAAGAAAGAAATGACTGCGCGCAGACACGTATCGCGCGAGACAAATGCATGGTAATGGTCTCAACGAATCGCCATCCGCGGAAGCCGGCGCAATCGAGGATGACGTTGTCGCTGAGAACGAGAAAGCGCGATCGGAAACAACGACGTCGGACACGCAGGAACGAGAGACGCGGATGCAGCAATATCCGAGCGCGCGAAGATCGCAAGATGACGAGGAGGAACCGGACGACAACGTGATTGTCCACTTCGTATATTATTCCTTTTGTTTTGTTCGGCCAAGAGAGCGAGCACGTCAATCGATCGCACGCGCCTGCGCTCGTTCGTGTTTCAGTTTCCTACGACGACGGAAAGACGAGCGTCCAGGGTGATCGTGGTCGGCTGGGACAAGTTTCGCACGAGACTGATGCTGTTCCTGATCGCGTGCCTTTTCATTTGGGCCTGTATCTTCTTCCCTTTGCTCGGCACCTAACACCCAAGTCGCAAGAACGACGCAACATCGAAAACATTTATACGACGAATTCAATACGCCCGCGCACACATACTCTCTTCTCTGCGACGCAACATCGAAAACATTATTTATACGACGAGTTCAATACGATCGCACACATACTTCCTCCTTTGCATATATCGTCCACTAGAATAATTACTTTACATTTTTGGCATTAAACATTTACATGCTATATATATATATATATATATGTAATCATAAATTATTAATTTATTTAATAGCTTTCGCGGGGGGAGGAAGAAATCGAAAAATTTATTTCCAAATCATTTTAAACCTTTTTCTTGTAATAGAAATTAATCACTTGACGCTTGAACTTTTCAGAGCTTCGCGAAGTATAATTTCAATCTTTTTAAACCTCTATTAACTTATACAGATTTAAGACGATTTGGAAATAAGCTTCTCAATTGTATGAGAGATTCAAACAGATCTTTTCCTTGGTTTCATGAATGTCCTCGTTATATCTTTTCGGAAAATTACGCGTTTACTCCGTTGATTACAGTCCTTAGGATCAGTTCTGCGATCGGTTTAATCAATCGCAACCTGATAAATCTATCGCGCGCGTGAATCCTATTGATTACTGTGTATACTTTTATTACGGAACACTTTCGTTGTGTAGCATATGGTTACATATGCCGTTTTTTTTTTAAAGAAAGAAAGAAATTTGCTTAAAATGGTAAATGTCTCTCGTTTCGTAAAATCATTTGCTTTGAATGAGAATAATATCGAATGATGTCTTAAGGTATAGTTCCTATATATAGGCTGAATCACATCAGAAATACTTGAACATTTCTCTTGATTTTGGGGCATTAAATTAAACAAAAAAGATTTACTATGTCATACAAAACACATTTCGATATTAGAGATAAAGCGAATTTTTATTAAAAGGGATTGTTAAAAAATATAAGTCGTGCAAGTATAAAAATATAAAGAAAAAAAATACTAAGTTTCATTATATTCATTCGTTGAAAGCAGCTAAATTACACAGCCTTTTATAAATCTCTGCACCGAACTTAAGAAAAATGTTCCATTTCTAGTGACTCATCTTATCGGGTCTTATCATTAACGATTCGTGACACACGCGTACGATAATAGTGTCTACGATCGATGATTTATATAAATACATCTTAAAAGTACTACTAATTTGGCATATAACAATCGTGACGACGCTGCGATGTAGTATGCTAGCAGTTGTGGTCGGCACGTCGCATCAAAGGAATTCTCTGTAGACGCGAAAATATTTACAAGATGTTTCGAACTCCATCTTGTATGGATAGTGTCACAACGTGCTCGATAAGCTTCGGCTACTCGGTTCTTTGAAGAATTCTAAGACGATTAAGCCCATTGTAAACAACTCTCGGAGAAAGCTTATCGGGCACGTCGCGAAACACTTGATGTACATATATACGCTGTTAGACGCGAAAGCGACGGTGAAAAAGTCTCGAGCGTCTCGTAAGTCGTATTTCTTGCAGGCTGGAATAAATATAATAGTGCGATATGGTCTGTATAAAATATGCGAGAATCGAGAAAGATGGATTACTATTGGGCTGGGAAGGAGAAGCGATTAAATGCGTCTGGAATGCCATGATAGTGTCTGTTACGTGAGAGTAACTGAAAGTACGTTGAACGGAATAAAGAGTTCATGTATCTCTTTTCGCTTCGTCACCTAACCGATCGTTCCGCTGCACGGCGAAACGAGCTTAAAAAATGATACAAATTTCACTACTATACTACTTTAAAACGACGGGTAACGGATATTTTCGGACTGCGATATGGCAAAAATAAATAACTCTCCGCGTGTGTATATATATGTATATATATTACTAACATATGTTTCTCTTTTTATGCGAATATTATACGCGAATGCGAGATAACACCTAAATTTGAAACATTGAAAATATCTAAGTGTGTGTCAGGATTAAACTAAAACGCCTATATTCGCGGCTTGTACGTTAGAGTAACGTGAAATGTCTGCACGTCCATCTCCGTGCAATCTTGCGGCCCGATGACGCCCTCGCGCGACAGGGCGCGCGTCTCCCTCGTCGCGCGTTCCTCGATGATCTCGTTGTGGCTCTTGTCCAGCATCTTTTCGGATACCGACGTTTGCTGATCCGCTGCCATTGACACTCGCACGAGCTTCACCGTCTTCATCGTCTCCAGAGAACGCGATTTGCACGCTTCCACCACCGCCGCCGCCGCCGCTACCGTCGACGCTGAACGACCGCTTCCCTTTGCACCGTTTTCCTTATTGCGACGGGATGAGCTACGATGTAAGCGCTGCTTTTCCCTGGAGGAGGTCCTCCGCAGGCTTGGCCGCTTTATTGACTCTGCGCTGACGCTCAAACCTGCAGCTGAAAATTCATAAATTACATTAAAAGAAAATCAAGACACAAATAGAAGAAAGCGATACGGAAATCTGCGGACGGCTGTGCGATAAAGATCACAAAGACATGAAAAAACATATTATTTAGAACGCTTCCATTCTTTATTCACATATAAAATAGATTATGTATTTTTTAAATAGGCAAGTAGAATCTTAGTTGCAATTATGGATGCGCATTTTTACGATTTATTATTTCTGAATTACAATATTAAACGTTTCGATCCTATTTTGAATCCTCCTCAGCGATTGACAATGATACTGACCACGATGATGGCTGTGATGATGAAAATTTTTGTCTAACTTGAAAGTTACAACTTTCTAGAATCTTTAATATGAGATTATGTATCAACAGATTCTCAAAGTTAAAACAATATCGAATTAATAGATCAATATCTTCTCTCCAATCCTTGAACAAGAATAATCTTAACAATAATAATAATCACTGTACTTACCGATATTGCCCGAGGAAGACCGATTAGAGCCGCGTAAAATGTGTATCGCCGTAGGATCGCTATCCGTTGCCATCAGCGTTTCTCCCACGGGCGTGAGAAACCATTCGGATCTAGTTCGCATTCGCGCGGCTTGCCTTTCGTGAACCTGCGATCAGGAACGCAGATGACGCTCAACGTCGGTTCAACGTCTCAAACAGCTGCTCGCGTTACTGCTGATGATCATTTTTTACCTGCGGCAAATAGCTAAGGCTCTTGGTGCTCTCAGCGTAGCGATTCATCGCTCGCAGTTCTTCCAGCGTCACCGCGTGACTACGTTTAGAATGATGGCTGCCGTTGCTCGACGAGCGACTGGACACCTGTAAAGTCAGATCTATCCGTTGTCGTTGCTGTGACACCACTAGACCGTGATCGCGTTCATAGATGGTATATCAGTACCTGGAACAGGCCGTTCTCCTCTAAGCTAACCGAGAGACGCGTGCAACTCTCGAGTAAGGTGTTCTCCGGGATCATGCCTAGCGAGGACGTGAGATCCACCGTCTCCGGCATGTGTATTAGCGCCGGTGTCGACTGCGACTCTTCTTGTTGCGACATACCTGTTGCATGGATAGTATAGTATTAGGATAATGTTTTGCAAGCAAATATTGACGCGCACGATGCGATGAAAAATTTACGTAATTTTTATTTCCAATATTTTCCCTTCGCAATATTCATCGGGTGTGAAAAATTGTGATTCTCGCTCTTATCAGTGGAATAAATCAGAACTTACATTCTAGATTAAGCTTCAGCCCCAACTTCTGGCACTCGAACTGCAACCACGTTTTCTCAGCTTCTAACGACAACTGTCCTAAAATTTTAACTCAAGTTATAATTTGCCGTAATCGGACACGTATTTGAACATAATCGAGTAAAGCTTACTCGAAACTAGGGTGGCCGGCGGATATCGGAAACTAAAGATCCAATCTTCCTCCACTTTCAATATGCGACCGGTTATGCGTGCGTAGAACTCGTAGTTATGCCTCCCGAAGAGATTTGAAACACCGAAATTATCTATCATGAACTTGGTGACGCGCGTGGCAACCTAGAAATGAGATGTCAACATTGTTAGCAGACTCCCAACTGGAGAAAACAGAGCACAGGACTTTAAGTAAAGAATTAACAAGTAAACAAAAATAAAGTAAAGAATAAAGTAAACAAAAGTAAAGAATTAACAAGTAAACAAAAATATCGCGTTACCTTAAACCTGAGAACATCCTCCATTTTAGCAGTCTTGCCGTCGCTGACGCAACTCTGAAAGAACGATGGTGCCACTGATACCCCCAGGGCCTCACTGGTCATCCCCGTGTGCGCCCGCTCGCTATTTACCGCTACTACTCTGAACGTCCCAAACAGCAACACCAGTAATCGTTGCGTGTATATTGGCAAGGAAGTGATTAATCTGCGCAGTGGAATTTCCCTTGTGAGGAGCTAATAACGATTTTGTTACTCGATTATCAAGTAAAATCAACAGCTATCACTTGTGTATCTGGTCCCGTTGTTGTTCTATGCTATCTAGCTGGATCACGGTGAACAGCTGCATCTCGTTTTCTTTCCCGAACACTCCGCCAGGTATCTTGCATAGAAACTTCTTTAGAACGCTGGCTATCGTATAAACGCTAAAGTTGTCCATGTTGACCAGGTGTCCCGTCTGCAGAAAATGTATCAGCTTCTTCATATTACCCTGGTGACCAGGCGCCCGGAAAATGTCCTTTTTCAGCGGAGCTTCCTTGTTCAATTTCAGTATAAGAACCTGGAACAGACGCGGATTAAATTCATTAGTTCCTTTCGCAGTCACTGTGCCATACGCGCTTGAAAAGTATACGTGTTCGAGGCTTAATCGCGTCCGCTACGTACCAGTAAAGGACCAGGAATATCGTTCTTGCATACTTCATCCAAGGGCACCCCGAACTTGACTCTACGGAACAAGAAAGCGAATATGGAGATCATTGATCATTTCAGATATGCGAATCTAGATTCTCGGATCCGACCCCGAGTTGACGACCCCGAGTGGAGTAATCGCGAAAAATGCTAGAAAAGGGGCAACGTATCTACCAAAGCATCTTTCTAGAACGGACGGAACGGAAAGGTACGCGTGTTCGATTAGAGGTGCTTCGTGGCAGTGCATGGCAGTCTTGGCTGGTTAATACATCCGCTACCAAATGTCACTACTAAAACAGCAGTCCCACATATGCAATCAGTACTGTTAGCGCAATTGGTTAGTGACATACGATACACGTAATCCTCTCACAAACTCGACGATTACTTACAATTCTACCGCACGCTCTCCCCCTCAAGAGCGTCAAATATATAATGCAGAGAATGCCGACAATATTTGCTCGATATATCGTTAAATATCAACACTATCACATCTGCGAAAAGATTTAAAAGTCTTTTATTACACCGACTTTTCTTACTTCTCTATAACAATATGCTAGCGTATGTAGATATGTACAATTATCTATTCTCATTATGTTTTCTCTATATTTGCTTTGCTAATGATAGATTAGTGATCATGTACGGAAGATTTAATAACTCTCAGTTTATACTCTTAATTGTTTTAATATGTCCACATTCTTCATTTTTCTTTTACACCAATATATTATATATACTTTTTACTACTTGCTATAAATGTGCATTATTATAATTAAGGATTCCTGATAACTTACACCTGCATCTCAAAATCTAATCATGCACAATAAACATACATACAAGGAATTGGCTTGGGCGATTGGATTTCTCTTTCAATTTCAAGCAACGGAGCATGCTTAACGAACAATATGTCTAAAAGAGCACAATCATGCAGTGTTTCTAATGTGCGCACAACTGCGAAGATTATCGTTAATCTCAAAGTATATTTTTTGAAGGATTAAAATTGTATAGGAAGATTTGATCAAAACATAAACAAGCACTCAAGTGATGTACTAACTTATCGAGCCGTCTCGGGTACGGCGGCACTGAAGATGGATGTCCGCAACTGGTTACGACATTTCCTAACGTAGCGGCACGTCGATGCATTCTCTCTGTCCAGCTGCTCATTGTACAAAATCTAGGATGACAACGTCGTGTGAGCATCAACACCGTCCCATGCACCTCTCGTCTTCTAGAAGCTACGCTGCTCTCCTCTCCTTTCTCTCTTCTCACACCTCGGCTTTCCGTGCTCAATAACCGACTGCTAAAAACACATCGTACTTTTGATTGCCACTTCCAGTGTTAAACTTCTGACTTATATCTCAACACCACGTGCAAATGCAAATTTATCGTTGATGTTCCTCGATTTATTATAACTCTGCATTTTAACTCAAGAGCTTTAATTGCGTATAATAAAGTAATTAAGCAGCAAAATAGGTACAACTGGATAAACAATTTTTTTTTAATAACTTCAACTGATATATTGATACCAGCCTAACATAAGAGTATGATTACTGATAATTGTATCGGTAATCACATTCTTATATATTGGCATATGCGCCACTACCGTTTAAATCGATAAGGTACGGACAAGTCTGTTCCCGCGTGCTCGTCGAACAGGAACCAACACGCACGAAACATACGGCTCGCTTGTATAACGTAACAGTGGAGAAAGTAAACGCACGATGGAAAAACGTGCGCGGAGAAAGATGCAGGCCGTAACATGGCGCGCGAGTTGATAGAAGAGCACGCGGGAAAGGAAGAAGCGGAGGGGGGGGGGGGGGGCGAGGTCTCACCGGGATGAGAATGATAAGACGGTGAGATCCCGCCGTTGACGCGAGGGTTCCACCGTCCGACGGAGCACCGTCCGCGTCTAACCTAACCATACGCGACCCGGGACTACATCGCGTGGGGCGATGACGGATGGACGGATGGACGGACGCGGCAAATGCTCGCTTCCGCGCGTACCACCCGCGCGTCTACGTTTCCATGGAAATATCGCGGCCGCGAAGCCGGAGCGCCGACATCGCGTCACGGCAGGCCACGCCACACGCACTCTCGTCAACTTCTCGTCACACAATGCCGACAACGCGCGCACGGCGGATGCTAGCAGGCCAAGTGGACAGCATCTTTCACGTAACGGCCACGGCCCGCGCACCACCGCCCGCAGCAGTAATCATCATAGAAAATCAATATGGTTCCAAATTCTCCGAGCAAACGACCTGGCTGACTGGGCTGACTCGCTCACAGATTTCTATGTGACATCAGAGAGAAACCTGAGAGCGGCCACCAGCCTCCTGACGTTTGGCGCCGCCTGACAAAGTGGACGTGAACTAGTTCGTTACGCTCGGTAACGATACAAGTGAGCATTTTCCAGCGGTACGGAAAGTACATACCATGAATAGCTTCGATTCGGCGCGAAGCGCGGTAGTCCAGTGGCTAAGCGCGAGACTCGTATTTTGCCATCCGCGCAAGTTGGGTTCGAGACCGAGTTGTGATAATTTTTTTTTTCGAATTTTTGTTTCTTTGTGTTTGCATTATATTTTTTTATTATGTAAATAATGATTTATTATGTTTTATTATATTTTGAAGGTATACGTATATAATGAGACATAAACATATACATTTAACATTTGTAAACTTTTTATTTATTTATATAGTTTGTAATACTGTCGAGTGTTTATTTATTATAAAATTCTGACATAACTGTACAGTGTTGCGGATGGAAAATTTATATAAAAGCATAAAAAACATAAATGCTTTTATATAAATTTTCATCCGCAACACTGTACAGTCATAGGCACAGAGGTTGTGACACTTTTTTTTAATGAGTCAGAATTTTATAATAAATAAACACTCGACAGTATACAAACTATATAAATAAATAAAAAGTTTACAAATGTTAAATGTATATGTTTATGTCTCATTATACATGTACGTATACCTCCAAAATATAATAAAACATAATAAATCATTATTTACATAATAATTTATTATTTACATAATAAAAAAATATAATGCAAACACAAAGAAACAAAGTCCGAAGAAAAAAAATTATCACAACTCGGTCTCGAACCCAACTTGCGCGGATGGCAAAACACGAGTCTCGCGCTTAGCCACTGGACTACCGCGCTTCACGCCAAATTGCAGCTATTCATGGTACTTTTCGTACCGCTGGAAAATGCTCACTTTTAGATGTAAATTTCTCCGAAACCAAGGCTCATACACCCAAACCCTCGAACACGACATTAATATTTTTACCTTCCCTTTCGAACGCACTATGACTCGTTCGAAAGTAGAGTTTACATGGGAAAGCTTCCTTGTGAATAGTTTGGACACGAACCATGTATCATTACCGAGCGTAACGAACTAGTTCACGTCCACTTTGTCAGGCGGCGCGTCAAACGTCAGGAAATGTGCCCGTGGAGGCTGGTGGCCGCTCTCAGGTTTCTCTCTGGTGACATACTAGACTGCGAACTCGAGCAATTGTGCGGTGTACCAGGTCTTCAGGCCTGGTTCAGACAGGACGCGTCAAACGTCGAGCAGCAACCAATCAGCGAGGCGATGAGAGCGATGAGACTACAGAACTCAGGGCCCCTGCACACAGGACGCGGTGGCCAATCACCGATAAGTATATTTAGTATTATCAGAAAAGCAAGACGGTGATTGGCTACCGCGTTGCCGCGTCCTGTGTGCAGAGCCCTAAGCAGCTTGAATATAAAATTCGGTCATGAATATCGGCCATTCTGTCTGATTGTGCATGAGACCTAATTGCTGCATTTAGATATGTGCAGGACATCGTTCAACAATATTATTACACCGATATTGTTAATAGATAATATCGTTCAGAATGAAATTCTAGATTGGTGTGAAGCTATATCACGCCACTCTAAAGGACGTTCGGCTAGTCACCTGTAAAGTTGGTGAATACTTGTTCAGGGCATCTATCACCGGGGAGAAGCCTGAGAGCGGTCACGCTCGCGTTTCAACTGCAACGCCTCAAACGTGGACATATGCGTTCCACTTGACGCTCCCAACGCTCGCGGCGTCATTCTATCTTTATTCAATATTCAGTGAGCAATAAAGACAGAATCACTTCAATCACTTCAATGTCCACGTTTGAGGCGTTACAGTTAAAACGCGAGCGTGACCACTCTCAGGCTTCTCTCTGCTATCACGTAACTTTTCCCCTAGGATGGAAAATGAAAACTGAAAATTTCTTCATCTCAGCAGCAAACCATAACGTAAAAGTTTACGCGAAATTTTCATTTTTCATATTCCATCCTAGGGGAAAAGTTGCGTGATAGATGCCCAGCAATAATTATTTCATACTTTTAACTGATATTATCTTACTTTTTGAATACTGCAGTTTGTTTTGTTTTTATACTCTTGTACATTACGATACTTCTTAGTTTATATGAAGAAATAGATTCCACGTGTCGGACTGTGATAAAACGAAAACTTTATATGCGTAGTCGTAGAGAATCCGCGAAGCAAATTCTGGTCACGTGCTAACATGCCTTTTCTCCCGCTGCTAGCAAGAGTACTGCCGGCAACGGCAATCTACAAAGGCGGAAGAGTGTATTCCG
The DNA here is from genome assembly GCF_003672135.1 of Ooceraea biroi. Lineage (NCBI taxonomy): Eukaryota > Metazoa > Arthropoda > Insecta > Hymenoptera > Formicidae > Ooceraea > Ooceraea biroi. Next base: position 10,052,286 of record NC_039512.1, read on the forward strand.
CATCAGATATTACAGAGAAAAAGATCGCAATTGCGACAGACGGATGCGTGTGAGTTAACCGTTTATTATTAAAGCCAGATTGTTTCCCGATAAATCCCTATGATCTTTTTCGTAATATTCGAATTTCAGTCAGAGTAAATTGAAGTAGATTGGACTTTAATTGGACAAATCTTGGATATCAGAATCCGTTGTATTAATCAGAACATAAATAAAACAAATGCAATACGATTAAGTAATGATCAGTTGACCCAGCAAACACAAAATATAACTATTATATAACACAGAAGTAACACGTAATATAACAACTGTTATATGTTATTAATGTTGAGGTTGCATAATTTACTTTGTAACTGCAATATAACTGCGTTATAAAACTGTTATATTGCTCTGTTATACATTGGTTATAACAATATAACAGTAATATAACTGAAATATGCGATATTATGTAACTGTAATATTTGCATATTATGTCTATGTTATATATCATTTTTAACATTCAGATGTCGAGTTGTCCGGTAGATGGCTTCGTTTCTCGCATGCAAAATATAATACAAAATATATATAGGAACGGTGATCACGGCAGGGCACAACTTGTATCGTAAGTCCATTTCCACGATGAAGTGGTACATTTTTGAACGAATAATAAGTAAGAGGAAAGTACGAACTTGTACATAACGTTTAGGAAAATAAATTAAACATACACCTGTAGTTGTAGAGAGAGGAAGAAAGAATAAATAATATATATTCCATTTATATAACATTTAAATAACATTTTAGTAACACGTTATACAGGGTGTCCCGGGTTTTAACCGACAAACTGCGGGAGCATATTCTACTAGTGGAAATAAGAAAAAATTCTTATATCGAGTTTGCTTAGAAATGCTTTATTACAAAGTTATAAACCAATATTGAAAAGAAATATCAGATAAGTAACAACGGATTTTTTCACAAAAATATAAATTATCTACGCAATGATTTAGTGACGCGTTTCAAAATGTTGTCCTTGCACATCGATACAAGCTAGACATCGACGTAGTACAGAATTTGTTACAGTACGACATTCCTGAAAATTTTGTTGCATCTCAGTAACTGAATTAGTAATTCGTTGCTTTAAATCTTCAAGCGAGATTACTTCTGTACTGTAAACTTTATTTTTTAAAGTTGCCCATAAATAAAAATCAAGAGGCGTTAAATCGGGCGATCTTGGAGGCCAGAAAACCGGTCCTCCTCGACCAATCCACCTATGAGCATAATGTTCATCTAACCAGTTTCTAACTTGTCTAGCATAGTGCGATGGACAACCGTCTAACTGTATCCAGCTGTTTTGGCGAAACTGCAATGGCACATTTTCCATCAAAATTGGTACATGTGAATACACATAACATAAACATCTTGGACCTTCCAAATTCTACACTATGTTCCGTTGTTACTTATCTCATATTTCTTTTCAATATTGGTTTATAACTTTGTAATAAAGCATTTCTAAGCAAACTCGATATAAGAATTTTTTCTTATTTCCACTAGTAGAATATGCTCCCGCAGTTTGTCGGTTAAAACCCGGGACACCCTGTATTATTGTTATATTACTGCAATTTCGTTTGAGTGGGAAATTACAACTAACATATACGTTACATGTAACGAACATGTTATATTGCGTGTTACGTTCTGTTATATTATGGCAATATCATTGTTATATGACTGTGTTTGCTGGGAATCTAAATTAAAAATTGACGTTGCACATTCCAGTGTTAAAGATCGATTGTTCTCGCTTGAAATAAAAATCTCGCTTAAACGATTTTTCTCCTTTATTTTTTAGCACCGATTCTTCATGTGCTACCAATTAATGACTAGAAAATTATACTGTACACGTTAGTGCGACTGATATGCGATGAAAATGATAACGGTACGGTGTTTTATTTCGTTATTGTATTTTCGATACCTGACGATTATACTCGAAACATTCTCTTCATTTCACCTTAACTAAAAATTTTATCCTGCAATATCTGTGAATTCTATCCAGCTATCGGAAAAGCAAGGAAGCACGTACCATTCCGTTCTATCCGTTATTGTCTCGCACCTTGGCTACATTTTGCATGAAGAGTGCACCATATACGGAATAATTGGCTCCAGGTAAGATTTAACATGTTCTAATTCCATATTTAGCAATTCCAGGATTGGAATAAAGATCTTCTGTATTTTTTACTCACTATTCACGCGAACGCGTTTTGCACTAATGTATTATAATGTAATTGCAACCAGAATGTTTCAAATGATGGAGAATTATTTAATTTTATTTTAATCAAGCTCGAGAGAAGAGGAAATGAAAATCAAATGACTAATTTAAATAATTCTGAAAGTTAAAAAGACTTTTCTCGGCATATTCTTAACAATTGGCTTTTTTAAATGCTATGAGAAACTCTGCTTTTTTCATATATTTCATATATTTAAATAACGATATAAAATATAATCTATGTTATGCGTCACTATATATCTGTTAGAGAAATCCAGAGATGTTCGCAGCAGAGCTTATGATTTTATTGAAACGGATATCAAATCACAGTCTATCAATATCATTTATGGAACAATGCACACAATTGATTTCCCTTATCCAATCGATAGATCAGTTGAAGCTGCAGGCAGAACACTCGGGAGAAACGTGATATATACTCATGAAACATATAATTCGGAAATATACAGATAGAGAACAAAATAGATGATTGCGAAACGAGCTGGAAAACGAGAATTATATGCAACAAAAACGTATTGTTCTGCCACGATAGTCTCGGTTTCATGAATTAAATTGGCGGTTTACGCGAAAAAAAGGATTTGTAATGGTCTTTTATTACGAACTGAGTTTTAAGGAGTTTACAAATTGTTTACAAATGTATTAGATGCAACAAATATTAGCATATTAAGCATATTAAACTGTTCGTACTTCTTTGTTCGTTCAGCTTCGAAAATTCGGTGGTCTAGGTTTTAAACAAATTTTCTTTCCGAAGATCATAAGGAGGATCAGAAAAAGACTGTACGCAGAAAGAAAGCTTTTGCGATTGTGAGTTGAAACTTCAATATCCGTCGAAATACCAGTTATGAAATTAAAGATATTTGCGAGATATAATTAGATTGTTCGTACTTCTTTGTTCGTTCAGCTTCGAAAATTCGGTGGTCTAGGGTTTAAACAAATTTTCTTTCCGAAGATCATAAGGAGGATCAGAAAAAGACTGTACGCAGAAAGAAAGCTTTTGCGATTGTGAGTTGAAACTTCAATATCCGTCGAAATACCAGTTATGAAATTAAAGATATTTGCGAGATATAATTAGATTGTTCGTACTTCTTTGTTCGTTCAGCTTCGAAAATTCGGTGGTCTAGGGTTTAAACAAATTTTCTTTCCGAAGATCATAAGGAGGATCAGAAAAAGACTGTACGCAGAAAGAAAGCTTTTGCGATTGTGAGTTGAAACTTCAATATCCGTCGAAATACCAGTTATGAAATTAAAGATATTTGCGAGATATAATTAGATTGTTCGTACTTCTTTGTTCGTTCAGCTTCGAAAATTCGGTGGTCTAGGGTTTAAACAAATTTTCTTTCCGAAGATCATAAGGAGGATCAGAAAAAGACTGTACGCAGAAAGAAAGCTTTTGCGATTGTGAGTTGAAACTTCAATATCCGTCGAAATACCAGTTATGAAATTAAAGATTATTTGCGAGATATAATTAGATTGTTCGTACAAATGTTATGCCATTGGTTTGCGAAGTATTGAATATCGATTTAACTTCGTACGCGTATACCAACCTTGGCATTGAATTCCCGTGCCTTCTGTGCTCTTTCCACGGTATCTACCCTTTATTTTCCGGGACGCTTTTCATAGCCCGTCGTTTTTCTCCCTCCTTTCATGCGCCCCATTGTTAGACTAGACGCTTTGGAACTACTTTTCACCCCCGGGGATCTCTGTCTATTCGCGCAACCGAGTAATAACCTCGGGTATTTTGTTGTTACTGAACATCGGAGAGATTTTACTCGAATGTTACCGCCGCGAGAAAAAGATTTAAGCTTTTCATTCGAGCTTCGCGATATTTTTCATCGGCATTATTCGTTCTTCATGCACGTAACGCAATGCACGAGCTCGACAGGATGATTTGAGAATCGCATATGAAACGTTAGCGTAGGTCGTTTATCTGAAGCTATAGAATGTCCTCACGAGTACGAACAATAAGTGAAGATTAATATTCATATTGTGACTCTAACTTGCAGCATTAATTCTGCAAGTTATAATTACGCAAGTTCACGATTGCTTAATCATTGATTATCACTTTATGTTTGTTCCACTTCTTGTTCCACTTTTGTCCAGCAATTTAGAGACTTATTAAAGTAACGATCGAGATACGTTACATATGTATGTTGCGCACTTTCCTTTACATCGTGTAATTGATCATTAAGTTAAGAAATATGACGTTACGAGTAATATATGGAACCTAAGCGCTATACAAATTGCCTTTCTCGGTGACTCGCCGGTGGCTTCGCTACGCAAAGCCGTGGTCTCACAAAGCGCTCTCTTCGTACCGAAGAAGCTTTTTCCGCCGCTTTCTTTACAGCCCTGCTGCCATTCTGACGGCTTAAGTCCTTCCTTAGCCGAGCTCGGGTAACGCCAACTTAACGAGATGTAATATTTATATTACTGGGAAAAATATTTTCGCACTTATGTATATTGTTGGTTTATGCTGAGCGATTCTAGGAACTGACTCTCTTTTCTTAACTGGAAATAAAGAAAGAAAGTAGCAAAGAAAAATTTTGCACAGCTTCGAACTTTATCTTCCCACGATTGAAGTCTTTCTAGCGGTACATCGATACAATTAGAACACGCGACTTGCTTTTCTTTAACAAAGTTATCTACTTTTTTCTTTAATTTGTTAAGTAATTTGATTTCTTTCATTACCTCGCATATGAAAAAAAAGTATTTACAAAATATTATTTTAATAAGAGTTTTTTAATTTAATTGTTTTTGCGATTGTAAAGTTATTTATTAAAGGATTTATTTTCTTGTGAATTTTCTATGATACGCATGTGTATGTAAGGTGTACGCATGCGTATATATTAAATTCTGTCCCGTTATATCTTGTTATATTTCATTGTGTCCGTTGCACTTTGTCACATGATGTTATCATTACATTTTGTTGTACAAGACACGTAGACTATACTACACGTATCTTATATTCGGCTGCGTTATTTCATTTGCCAGTATTGTCTCGTAGTAGTGTCGCGCGAGCTCTTCAGGACGTCGCTGACATTTCGAATCATCAAGCCGTTGCCGAGGTATACGTGCACACTACGCCGGAGGTTACTTAATTTCAGTCGCGACTCACAGGGGTGGGTTGATTCAATTATCGTGGTTCACCACGAACATCAAAGTGACGGTTTTCATTCTCTCCCTCTCTTTTCCATCTTCTATTTCTCTTTCTCTCTTTTTTTCTTTGCGTTCCTTTTCGCTCTCTCTCATCCCTTTGTTTCTCGTCAAAAGAGGGAGAGAATTCCAGTGGCAGTATGCCGACGTTCATAACGATACTCAAAAGCAAAACCTATCGAGTCCCCAGAGTGATAGAACGAACGGGACTAGATCTCAAAGCTGGCAAATGCTAATGGCAAACCGGATATCAACTACTCAGTTTCGGATCCACTCGATTGGAATGACTGCTTAATGCTTCTATTCTTGGTCGATTGGTTAATTTGTGTAAAAGAGGATTGACATAAACGAGGAAATCACAGCAAATCATTTTATCACAGAATGATGAAAATGTTATTTGGGCAATATTATATATTTATTTATAATTAATTAATATTATTAATATATTTTATTTTAATTATATTTTATTTGGACAATATTAATGCGAAATTCCTAAATTCTTTGACGACGAAATTAAATAAATTACGAGTCAATCGACCAAGGTTGTCAGAATATGGATATAAATTACAGCTGCATAGTGTAAATCCCAGAATACCACACGTCGTTTTAATAAATAAGAGACATCTATATAGTATTGATGCATAATCTGTTTGAAATATTCATCTTCATAGTCATTTGAAATATTCCATTAACTAAAGTGAAAAAAGAAATTATTCTATACTTTATATTTCTGTTTTTATTATTAGTTGTATTACATTTTGGAAAATTCTATTCTAACATATTGCATGACAATGATTGATTATATTCTATGAACAGACTATTATACAGAGTGTTGTTATATCAGTGAAATGAAGAACATACAAATGTTAACATTTTATTCATAATGGTCCCGATTTCGTCGCAAGTGCCATCCGAAGTATAATGCGAATATGCGAGAGAACCTATGTAAGGGTTGGCGCGCGATTCGCTCCCCCGGCATAAGGGTCTTTCTGCATCCCCTCGATCAATATTCCGTCCAGTGGCGTAGCAGGCGGATGACTATTTCTTTTCGCGTAACTATATTGTGATTCTGTTCGCCTCAAAATATACGCGAGCCTACGATTGTAAAAGGGCGTAATGATCCATGAGTACAAAATCGCAACCCAGTTTCGAAAATTGCTGCAGTAAAGAAGAAGAAGTAGATAAAAAAGTTAAAATTTACAATAATATACATATAATAATAGACGCTTCTATTTGTGAAAAATTAGAAATGTTACATGATATCAATTATTGTTATTTAAGAGGCTAAGAAATTAAATAGATACTTCCCCTTTAATGTCTCCGCAGCTCTGATTTTGCATAAATCTTCAAAAAAAGATAAAGATACTAGAAAAAAGTAAAACAAAAATCATACTTATAAGAAGTATCCAAAAAATAATGAAAATTTAATATTTTTATATGTCACTTATAATGTGATAAGAATTCTTGCAATAAAAAGCTGTACTTGGCAAGAATTTGGAGCATTTACATGAACATTCACGCGCGGTATGACCCAGGACGAGTGTCGATATTTTCTGTCAAAATTACATTTGCATAAACCACAATCGTTAGGCAAATCCGTTGTCGCCAGTCAGGATATTTAATTGCTGCACGTCATGCAACGCAGCTGTCAATGGGAAAATCTCTCCCAATAACACGATTAAATTCCATGCCAATTGCAGTGACGCAAATTGGTGGATGGCATATGGCTAAACAGGATTCTTGCTGGTCACTGTCCTCTATGTACACATTATGAAAACGCATACCTGCGCGCTCCACATCTTCGCAAACGTAATATCTCGTAGAGTCACAATTAAAGCGGTACATCAATCTATTTTTAATGAGATTTATGTGTACTGTCTATTAGTTAAATTACAGTTGTGCGGTGCGTTTCACCGGTTTGATGAATTAACCGAGGATAATTTCTAGTCGGTAAATACGGTTTATACAAGCACAGGGATATCAGTTACATGTATAACTCATGTGTTTAATATACAAGAGCACATATAATATACAGAGTGAGGTAATATTACCAACTCTCGTAAGATAAAGCGGATTGAGTCGAGTAAAAGAAATCTTGTGTCACCTTCATTACTGGACACTGTGTAAGTGCGTGTACTTTATTTAGGGCACAACGAAACCACATTTAATGCACGCGCGTTTTCCAAGTTTTCTTGTAACTCGATATTCCGTATTTCGTATCGTATTTTTTATTACGAAACAGATTTTTGTTTTGATTTCGGTTTCGGTATGCATGACTGATATTTCACGTGAATCACATACATGAAATATTTGTTAAAAAAAAGAAGATTGAAGCTTACTTCCATAAAGTTTATTCTTGATTATTTGTATTAATTTGGCGTGGGAGGAATTCGTTGTATGTGCTTTGTTGACAAAAATTTCGTTAACAATTGCAAAATACGATAAATTCAGAATTTGCACAATGTAAGAATATTTCAGGAATCTGTGTACACATAGAAAGAGATACTGTATTTCGTACATAGATATGTATTGGGTTGGCCAAAAAGTAATTGCGTTTTTTTTTATATAAATAAAAGGCGAATTTTTCATGGGAAACAAAAACTTGATTAAACAATATATTGTCCATTTTGTTTGATTATCTTTTGCCATTTTTCAGGCAACTTCATGATTCCGCGCTCAAAACAGTTCTTATCTTTTTCAGCAAAAAACAATTCCAAGAACGATTTGATATCCTCATCAGCAGTAAAGGTTTTACCATTCAAGGCGTTTTGCAAAGAACGAAACAAATGGTAATCTGATGGTGCCAGGTCTGGCGAATATGGTGGATGGTAACATCATGGTAACACATCCCATCCAAGCTGCAACAATTTTTCACGAGTGACCAAACTTGTACGTGGTCTAGCGTTATCATGGTGAAACGCAACACCTTTGCGATTCACCAATTCTCGACGTTTCTGTTTGATGGCATCGTTTCATTTATCCAGTTGACGACAGTATACGTCTGAATGAATGGTTTGATTCCTTGCAAGCAGCTCAAAATACACATACCTTTAAAGTCCCACCAGACTGACAGCATAATCTTTCTTTGGTGAATATCTGCTTTTCAAGTGCTTTGAACAGGTTCATCACGATCTTTTTCGTTTGACGTTGTTGTAGACGATCGATTTTTCGTCGCCCGTTATCATACGTTTCAAAAATCGATCATTTTCCTCACGTTTCAAAAGAGAATCGCAGATGTCAATACGCTTAGTGAGATGAATTTCTTTCAGCTCATGTGCTACCCAAATATCGATGTATCCAAGTCGTTTTAAATGGTTTTCAACACTCGATTTCGATATGTTAAGATTCTCGGCAATCTCTCGGGTCGTTAAACGCCGATTGGAATCGATCAGTGCCTTTATTTTGTCATCATCAATTTCGATTGGCCTTCCTGAGCGTGGTGCATCTTTCACATTAAAATCGCCAGATCGAAATTTAGTAAACCAATTTTGACACTGCCGCAGTTTTAAAGCATCTTCGCCATATACATCAGATAACTTTTTATGAGCTTGCACAGCGTTTTTCCCTTTTCGGAAGTAATAAAACAAAATATGACGAAAATGTTCTTTTTGATTTTCCATTTTGAAATGGACGGCAAACAAACAATTGTTAACGAAATCGTGTGCTTTCTTTTTCTAAAACAAGCTTGAACTGTGAGTTGTTAACCTACATAATGAATTTGCGGTTTAGAATGAAGTTAGTTACATTTCAAGACATGTATGTCCATCTATTGGAAAAAAACGCAATTACTTTTTGGCCAACCCAATAGTTTCTTTGAAAATACCACATTTTTATGAAATTAAGGACATGAAAAAATTTTACTATCTTTATAGCATGTCGAGTTAGCTTGAAATAAGAATTTTTATGTAATATCTGTTGTTTACCTTTTTAGTTGCATATTGTGGACATGTGTATGCATTTTGCGTAACGTAATTTATAATAAATAATAATCGATGCATCCGAAGTGAAGCTCGAGGCCATTAATGCAAGTCCATTAACATTAAAAATTTCTTGTTATACGCTTCTCTGATCTTATCTATTTTGATAAAAGTATTTTCAATAAAACATAAAATTCATTTCAATGGAATATGATAACAATAAATATATAATTATTACGTGTTTAATTTTAATACGAACGTATAAATTGCTATTAACACTTTTCCAAGTTTTATTATCTTTTCGCAAATATTAATTATAATTTCTTCTGATAAATATTGTGAATTTAACATATATGATTTCAGTGAATAAACCAAGTTTTAAACTAAATCACGTAAAGAATATTATGCAACTAAAAGTGATTAAAATATATTGTGATACTATATGGTTCAGATAATTTTGTTCTGAATTTGTTATTATACAATGTTTTTTCACTACCAAACTCACGATGAGTTTGACGCTTGGAATATTCTCTGGAGATTCCTTCCATCGCTCGGTGAGCGAGATCGGATGCATCATAGAAGCGAGATTACATTGGTAAAGATAACATTGCATCAACATAGAGAAGATATTCCACATCTAACGGAAATTGAAGGACTTGCACACACATGACATCAAAATTGAAAATTATAAATTATAGTTTCAGAGACATATTGAATGTCAAGTTCCCTTTGTTGCAAAGAAATATTTCGTCGATGTTTTTCTTTCACAAAAGCATTGTGAAATATATTATTATTATTGTAGACCCGACTGCAAGATGTGAGAAAGTAAAGTTGAAGGATCAGGATATAAATATGCGATACTGGACAGCGTCTCAGTATAATGAGAAAAATTCGGTAATTAGTAAAAGAAATAAAATTATAAATTACAAAGCCAGTTTGCTCAGGTGCCGTATGTTTGCCCCGCTAATCATCCGCTTTGACCGAATGATCCGATTTCGGGCGGTGCCCTTTAGGCGTTAACCTCGTCCACGGAAGACAGTGTAGCGCGCGCGGTAACGACTTTATTAGGATTATCGACGTGCGCACGTGCCTCACCCCCTGACATTTCAACTCTTGACGATGTTCGTTATGGAAAGTGGGCCTTCGGCCGACGCCCTCCCCGCCGACCCTTCCGCCCCGTTCGCGTCACCAGCGGAGGCGCGCGACGGCTAATTGCTAATTATCTTACGGTTTTAATCAATCAGTCAGAACGACACATTGTGCAGTCATGGCAGATGTTGCGCAACCGCGCTGCAGCCCTTCCGCCAGGTAATCAAGTCCAGATCGTTCGTATAATTGGCCGGGTTACGTGATCCCGTCGCGTTACACGCCTGTCGTTGTTACTCCCGTCGCGCCCGCTCGTTACGGTATTACGTGAACTTCATTATTCCGCAGTTCGCTGTAATTCAGCGGGGCGCAAGGGGGTAAATCTGCCGCGGATCGGCGCGGGAGAAAGCGATCTCGTCGTTACAGGCGTCGCTACCTCCCTCTCTCTCTCACGCACACGCTCTTTCTCGCCAGCGAGATTGCAGTCTGGCGCCCTGGACACATATATTTCACGCCTTGTTGCGAGTAAGTGGCTTCTTCCAGTGACGGGATTAATGCCGTGAGGCGCGCTGCACAGCGTATAATATTCGCTGACTCGTATTTCAAAAGACGCGCGTAGGGTTTATTTCAGTGCTCCTTGTTTCAACGCTCGTATCAGTTACTGGAACAATATTTGTGTCGGTTACTGTAACTAGTACTCGACGATTTGACTTGAAATTTTACCACGTGCAACAATAATTTTAACAATAATTTGGACGAGGAAAAATATGAAAAATGGAATTTTGCCGCCTTAATAGCCATATATCCGGTGATCAATTTGGCTTAATTGAGATTCGATATATCGATTCAAGTTCCTAAACCACTACATGACCACGCGAAGTTGTTAATTAGTCTCTTGCATCCTGTATTCGACCCAGTTACTCGGATAGTCAGGTATTCAGCGGCGATCATGCTACAACCTTCTGTTCCACTTTCGACAATATAAAAAGTGGGGATTACTCTCCCATATTAAATGCACGTTGGTGAGGGAGTGAAAAAGAAAAGAAAGAGAAAGAGAGAAGGAAAGACCGTTTACATGTCCTGAGATTCTTACCACATCGAGGACGGAAAGAGAACAAGCGAATGAAAAGCGTGCTTCGCAAGATTATCGTTAGACGTTATTCAGCGGCGGATCTCTCAATTATCCAACATAATATATTATTTTTACACTAAACTATAATATAATAATAGATAATAAGATAATTAAATCCACCGTGAATGATATCAGAAATAATTAAGCCCCATTGAAATTGGATCAGTCTGGGATACCTTGCACGGATAATGGGATCATAAGACTCACAAATTCTCAAACCATTTTAGGAAACATCTAACTTTTCGCAAGAGATCAGTAAAGCAATGATCATAACGAGCGATTCGCTTTACTCGGAAATGTCCACTGCACGCACACTATGCGTACATACATCTTCCTGACGAATATTATAATCGACAGCATTTTTATTTATAAGGTTCTAGTTTTAATCAGTTTTAATTACGCTATTCCGCTATTGAATATGGCGGTCTAGGAACAAGGTAAATCGTTCGCGTTTCTCGTAAAAATTACCACGCATAATTATTTATTGTTATTAATTAATTAATTCGTTCCCAAGTTATTCGACCATCTCCTCCTCTTCCTTGACTCATCTTCCCAGATTAAATCTGGGATTTTGGGGTACGAGCCGTCACTGTCGCTCGCATCCTCAGTGCATGCACGCTCCCTTTCCCACGTGTGAACGGGAGTTGCGAGGATAGAACGTCCTCGCTAATTAACTCCCCGCTAGCTACGCTACTAGCGCGAATTATTTGCATCATTACGCGAAAATCATGAATACATCCTGGAGAGTCTACGCGCGAGAAGCGCTCGATCAAACGAGGTTCCGCGCGAAAGAGGAACGATCCGTTTCGCTCGTGAGCGCGCACGGTTTTATGGCTTTGATTTTGCACGCGCACTTTGGCCTTTTCGATATGTCGGCAAGCTCGGTCGCTCGTTACTTTTTTCTAGTTCAATGAATATCCGAATATTCGCGGGAGAGGGTTTGTTTCTCACCGCTAAAGTAGGATATGCTGCTACGTACGGTAGGACGGGGTGGAACGACCCGTTGGTTGCGGGCTATTTCGCCGACGGGGGGGTGTCTAGACGCTGCGGCGCCTGTTTTCAAGCATCGAATGCTCGCAGAAGCGCGGTCGATGCTTCGGGGTTTCTTGCCTCCTTCCCACTGAGCCTTTGCTCAGAAATGTTGCCCGCGCCCTGCACTGTTCGCCACTGATTCGCGTTGCTCAGTTGGCTGCAATTTCTCAGATGGGAAACAGTTTTGCCCGGAAAGCGCGAAGCAAAGCCGACGGGACGAAAAGTCATACATGAGACATCGGATGGAGATCGCAAGGTGAACTTATGTAAGGCCGATAAAAGAGGAAACGGTGATTTAACGCGCATCATGCTCGTTCGTTAAACTGGTTAACGAACTGGACTAGTTCGATAAAAGGGTACTAAGCATCAGAGAATAACGCGTCGTTTTCCGCTCTGTTCCTAGACTTTTTGCCATTATCTTTTATCACGGAGAATTTCATCCGCTCGATTAAACCGACTGAAACCTGCGCCGCGAACTGGCGCACATGACACCCTCGGAGCAAAGAGAACGGGCAATTTTTTTAATCAGCCGATGGTTCTCGCGAATCTCGCGAGCTAAGAGTGTCGGATCGATTTTAATCTTTGTAAGAGACTCGCGGGAGAGGAGGGAGGGTAATGCTCGCTTACATAGTCAGATTGGAAATGTTGCGCGTTACACTCTTTGTGCCGCGACCCTCTCTCTAATTTTTCAAGAATTCCTGACGTACCGCTGCTTTATCAGAAAATATTTTATTCCTTGAATAAAGATCGCCAAAATATGGCGTTATCGGAGCAATAGATTCGTCTTCGTTACACCACTTCGCGCTGTCTCTGCCCGATTGTGTAGCAGTCGCGAATAAAGTGAGTTTAGTAGGAGTTGAGAAGAACAAATAAGCTCTCAAATTGATTTTCCACATCACGCCGACCGTCTCCTCGCAATCGTAACATCTCACATGTTGTATTGTACATTACAGTTGAAATGCATTTAGTAGACGGCGGTGAAGCCTGCAACTGAAAGCAAGCCAGTTATAAAGCCAAGTTAAATGTTTTATACTGCCATCATCTCGGCGTGCGTGCGTGCGATCGATCAGCTTCGGTTTATGACAGCCGAATTGCGCCGCAGATAATTTCAAGTGCCTGCGGGCATCCATAGCCACATGTTATAAAGTATTGGGTCGTCCGGAAAGTTCGTGCCGATTTTTAATAGATGGCGTTAGAACATGTCTGAATATATCAATGTTATTGAAAACATACGATTTATATACATATGCTTAAAGGTGACATTTCAACGCATCTTTAGGAAAAAAGTTGTTTCAGATAAATTGATTCGTGTCAGTTTTGTACTCTTTTCAAGATGGAAGAAAACAAAGAACATTTTAGACACTTGATGCTTTTCTATTACCGGAAAGGCAAAAATGCCTCACAAACAACAAATTCGATATGTTCTGTTTACGGAGAAGGCGCTTTAGCTGAAAGAACCGTACGTAAGTGGTTCGCTAAGTTTAGAGCTGGTGATTTTAACCTTAAAGACCAAGAACGCTCGGGCAGACCCTCTACTACTGATGATGACCAAATCAAGACACTGATCGAGAATAACCCGCGCTACACGACACGTGAATTAGCAGAGATACTGAAAATATCGAAAACCACTGTCCACGATCATGTAGTGAAGCTTGGTTACGTAAGTCGCTATGATGTATGGGTTCCGCATAATTTGGCCGAAAAAATTTAATGGATCGCATTTCCATCTGCGACTCGCTGTACAAGCGCAACGAAAACGTACCATTTTTGAAGCAATTAGTGACGGGTGACGAAAAATGGATCATTTACAACAATGTAGAACGAAAACGATCCTGGGGTAAGCGAAATGAACTAGCATTAACCACTCCGAAAGCCGGGCTTCATCCAAAAACAGTCATGCTCTGTGTCTGGTGGGATTGGAAAGGAATCCTATATTATGAGCTCCTACCACACAACCAAACGATAAATGCAGATAAGTACTGCTCGCAACTGGACGAATTAAAGACAGCGATTCAGGAAAAACGTCCAGAATTAGCTAATAGGAAGGGCGTCGTGTTCCATCAGGACAATGCCAGACCTCATGTTTCTTTGACTACCCGACAAAAATTGTTGGAGTTTGGCTGGGATGTGCTACCTCACCCACCGTATTCACCAGACATTGCACCTTCAGACTTTCACTTATTTAGGTCTGTGCAAAATTCTCTTAGCGGCAAGAACTTCGACTCTTTGATCGACATAAAAAACCACCTTGAGGAGTTTTTCGCCGAGAAACCTAAGAAGTTCTGGGAGAATGGAATCTTCCAGTTGCGTGAAAGATGGACAAAGGTTGTGAAACAAAACGGTGCATACATAAGTCAATAAATATTTATCGACATAAAAAAATGTTGCCTTTGAATTTTCCTTCAAAATCGGCACGAACTTTCCGGACGACCCAATATTATATTTCGGACGCGTAAACATTTCACGCGTGCAACGCTAAATAGGCTCGAACCGTACAACGTCACATAAAATAAAGAATATGAGTAAACTTGAGGGGAGAATGAAAAAGAAGAATAAAAAGAGCGAAGATCTTGAACAAGATATACGTCTTTACGACTCATGTCTACTTTTTATTCTAATCTCAAGTTACCACGTATATATATCATTAGTAGAGGAGAATCCCCTATTATGAGATATGCTCCTAATATGAGATAATGGGGTTTCTGTTAAACTAGTGAGCACCATCTGTTAGTTCCACCATGAACTTATTACTCTTGGTGTAAAATGTATTTAGTGAAAAATTCATTGTTCGTTATTGCGTTTAGCCTTTGCAAGAAAAGGTTTGTGAAATTGTGAACATGTCAAAGGAACTTGAGGTAAGTCTTTAAACCTTGTTTATTATATAATAAAGAAATGGTTGGCAATAAATTCAGTATGCAATGATAGAGTAGAATCGTAGTAACAGGAAAATACGCAACTTGTTGAATTGCTTAATTGTAGAGGTTAGATTTCATGATCGCGGAACCGCTAGGCATGTGGCTCGTATAATGAGATATTCAGGGTACTCTTAATATGAGATAATTATTGCTCGAATATGAAGATTATGTAGTGTAATAAAAAGAAAGAAAATACTACTTAAGGTTAAAGAAAAGTTAATACGAATTTATATTACGAATTTTTGTGTATTTAATTTTTATAGAATCTGACTATGGAGGTTAGAGAAACGAGGAATCGTGAAGATTCGGCGAAGGCTGTGGCAGCAGTATTTTTATAAAACTATCTAATAAAGTTTTTTAATTGCAATACTGATGTATTTTGCACTTTTAACACCGATTTCTCGAGGTATCTCATATTAGGAGCACACTTTCTCGATCCTGCGTAAAGCTGTTTTTTCAAATTTTTTTAATTTTCAGAAAAAATAATATTTAAATTAGATTTTTCATTTGACCAACCTAAAGCTTATTAAATTCTCTTCAAGATAACGTATTACATTTTTAAATTCTGCCTATAGATTTCCTTACATTCGGCAAAATCGATATGGTATCTCATAATCGGGGACTCTCCTCTACATAATAATATTTCATAAACTATACACAGAAGACTTCAGAGTTCATCGTTGAGAAGACTGAAATTAAAAAAGAATATTCATCATCATATTCTGCATCATTATTGCCACACTCATTGAAAAATCTCCAATGGGAATTCTAACTATCAAACATGAGTTCGTGTATAAACGCATCTAAATTTTCCGACAACGTTCAGCTTCATGGTTTATGGAGCGTTCGCTCTAAATGGCCATAAAATCCCGCGGGCGCGCGGCATCGGAGTGAAACGATTCTCGAGAAGAACGTCGCGCGGATTAAAGAATATAAAACTCGGTCGGGGCGTGTAATAAAGCACCCTGTTCCCTTCTCCGCTTATTTTTTTCCGCGCGTATCCAGGAAGCTCGTCTTACGTCTAACGGCACCGTCGTCTCGTTGCCCTCGGACCGGCGTTGTGAATTACGCGGCAAGTTTTCCACCTTACTGTCTATTTGCTGCATGCTCGCGTGTCGCGGGTAATACCATTGGTCGACCGACGAGCGAGGAGTTGGACGGAAACCGCGTGAAAAAGACTCGCGCGCAGTGAATTCCCGGATACTTTTAGCAGTATTTGTGGTAACCGTCCCGCAGAATTTATTTAATTACGCTGCAAAAGGGGTGAGGAAGGGGGCGACATGGCACTGCTTTATCAGAGTTTACCGGGTTTTCGCGCGAGCACCGCCATATTTACCGATATCAATTGATCGCAATTACGCAATATGGCACGTCGGTGTTATTGATGAGATTTTAACTTTGTAGGAGCTTGAATTGATTAAACTTGAAGCTATATCTAGTATCTAGTATAGTACAAGTACTTGCAGTGGATTTTAGTGTGGAAACGTGCAGAGAGTAAGAGAAATATTTGAACGATCAATTTTTCTCGGAGAATTGTTTTACGCAAGTGGAGATAACATCGTAGGATATCGTTTCTAATGTTTGCATTTTCCCTTGTTACGCATCTTCATTTGTATCAGTGTGTATTGGATAAATCATTTTGTAGCAACATTTATCTTCTTTGTGCTAGGAGATTGAAACGAGAGAAAGACAACGATATTAATTTTTTCTAGATGAATCCTTTTCTCTTGTTTCCATATATATTCCAAGGGACTTGAAAGAATAAAAAGTGAGATAATATTGTCACTTGGAATAGAAACTTTTGGAAATATGGCGCTCTGAGGGGAAGAAATGCAGTTAATGCCAATATTTCACAAGTTTATTCGCATGGCGTAGGCGTTTACGTTTGACCTTAACGTCCGCGCACACATTCAGTTCAACCGACAACTTAATTGGATTATTTATTGTTTCTATCTTCTGGAGTGAGTGGCCTTAATAAAACGACGCGTGCGTATTTGACGTTAAATAAAATATGATAGTATACAAAATTAGTTTTTTTCTGAAGCAGACAAGCAAACAGCATGCAATTATTTAAATCGCAACATTGATTTAAAAATATGGCAATAGTGCTCTAACAATTCTCTTATTAATCTTATCGTTATTTTATATTCGTATAATTTTTATATTTTTATATTGTCATTTTTATTTTACATTTTTATATTGAATCTGTCAACACAGCTTGACCGTAACACAGTAGTGTAGATAATACGGCGATAAGTAATGCTGTATAACATATAATACACAAGATTTTCGCTCTTGGAAGTGTCCCCGTGACAATAGCAAAATCCCTTGGATTAGGGCACAAGCTGGAGGTGAAGCACCGACGGTTTTGTCATTCGAATAGTGTGGACAGCGGAACGAAGAGAAAATCAGGAAGATAGCACAGATATACGTACGTGTGCATTATATACGTGACATTATGCGCTTTTATCTTGCCTTACGTTTTAAATAAAACATCATCATTGCATCAAGACATAAGTATTTATACAGGGTGGCCCATTTTAATTTATACAGTCGATTTTTTAAAAAACTAAAAGAGATACGAAAAAATGTTTCAGACAGACATGTCACGATTTCGAGGGGGACATAAGATGATACCATTGGTTTGACCTTGAATAGTCGTTTGAAGGTCACGCGAAGATCACCTTCAATTTCTTAAATTGAAACCCCAACTTTTTATTGCAGATTCTTATTCTCCATCGAAAAGTAAGTAACTTTTGTCTGAAACATTTTTCCGAAAAATGTCATCTTATGTCCTTAAAATGTCCTTAAAACTCATCTTGAAGATCATTTTAAGGACATAAGATGACATTTTTCGGAAAAATGTTTCAGACAAAAGTTGCATGTTTTCTCGCGTAGAATCCGAATCCGTAATAAAAAATACCATGTCTCATTAAAAAAAAATTTCAGACCGGAAGTTAGAATTCTAAATGATCTTCAAGATGAGTTTTGAGAACATTTTAAGGACATAAGATGACATTTTTCGGAAAAATGTTTCAGACAAAAGTTACTTACTTTTCGATGGAGAATAAGAATCTGCAATAAAAAGTTGGGGTTTCAATTTAAGAAATTGAAGGTGATCTTCGCGCGACCTTCAAACGACTATTCAAGGTCAAACCAATGGTATCATCTTATGTCCCCCTCGCAATCGTGACATGTCTGTCTGAAACATTTTTTCGTATCTCTTTTAGTTTTTTAAAAAATCGACTGTATAAATTAAAATGGGCCATCCTGTATATTAACTGTAATTTGTGTGTAATTTATAATGTCTAATGCAACTGGCGGCGATTTAAAAATGTAATTATTTCACCTTTGCTTTTCCACAAATAATTTCTATTTTAGTATCGTCACAGAGTACTTTATCGGCATGTTGCAATATTTTTAAAACTCACGGTATACATGTATTCGAAGAGGTTGCTGTCTTTCTCTCGGTGCCGCGCAGTGGAAGCGAAGAGGCTGAAAGCTCTCGTCTCGTAAGGACGACAAGCTGAGAATATCACGTGCGGAGTTAACATGTCCTCAGGAGAAGCCGGGGATTGTCTCCTGTGTGGATATAGCCGACGTGTATATGGTCTACACGCACTTCTTTTCGTTTCTTGTATCTCGCTTATACTCTGTGCACAATACACACGTACGCGTTGTAAGTTCGCGCGAGAACAGCTTCCGTCGAATTCTCTCCTTGCTGCAAGATGCTCGGGCGTATATTTGTAGACACACATAAAGTGCACTTTAACCCCTTTACATAGAATGTAACATGTTTAAAATGCGCGTGAAAGAAGAAAGTTGATATAGTAGAAAAAAGTAAAGAGTTACATATTTTTATAACCAAAGGAATTCTTTATGCGACAAAAATTACAGTTTATGTAAAAATTAGATCTTTTTATATAAAAAGATAGAAAACTATGTATTTTAAGAGAGAATTTAGAATTTGGAGAAATATGTTTGATTCGGTCAATTTTATGGCAGACGGGAATATTTTTAGGAAATGTCAATCAGGATCCGTTAACTCCATTGTAAATATAGCTAAATCTTTTAATTTCTTGATCAGATTTGTAGGATTATTATAAATTAAAAATGATAAAGCATCCTTCGAGACCGGTGTGACCTTCAGCGTTCCATCCGTACTTTCGCATTACGTTAACAGGAGCGCATCCGTTAATGCCTTGTGTATGCATAGCGTATTTGTGTTTTACGTTTGTGCGTACGTGTAGCGAGAGTTGTTCGTATATATTATACTTAGGAGAAACTGGGGTAAAACCGGGGTAAGCGGATCTAGTCGGGTATTCGCTTATTTCGCGCGGGAAGTAGGGAAAACCCAATAAAAACGCAGAGAGAGGTAGGAGTAAAATTGAATGGCTGATACGTGAGATGTTTCCAACAAAATACTGTGCACATAAAATATTACACTGATTTCCTTCCAATGCGAATATAATGTTTTAATAATCCAGGCTTGAAATGAATTTATTAATTTTCAGAACGATGATAATATTAAATTTTACTCAAGATTTATTATAATATTAAAATATTGTGATAATTTAAATATGCAAAAATTTTGTTCAAGCAAAATTTCCACGGGGAACATAGATCGAGAAATAAAAAACAAAAGATACGTACAAAGTATGTTAATGCTTGTATCTTTTATTGTGATTGTTTTTTATTAATTTACCGTATCTTGTACTGTGATTGTTTAAGCTTTCGCATTTGGTGTGCATTCAAAGCAAGCGACTTTAAGTCATTTGAGACTCGAATTTATTTGATGCTACGTAATCACTGTTTATACAGAGGAAACGACGATCCCATCTCAACGCTAAAGGAAGCTGTATGATGGCGGTCCTCGTTCCGACGGAGATCGAATGTAACCCGATTCGAACGATTCAACCCTCTATCCGAGTAACGAAGCTCTTTCGATTCCGCTCGCATCTCTGCCATACCCAAGGAGAGTATCACGCTGCACGTTTAGTACAACATTTCAGTTTGAACGTATACTGAATTCTCGATACGCTGAAAAACTGCTGTCGGACAATGCACTATTTCTCACGATCGAGAAATCGATGCATGTATCGGTCGACTTGGGTTTGGAATTTTCAAGGCAAGGCGCGAAAAATTCTCTGCTTGAGACTAATTCATTGGGTATTTTCATATCGACAATGAGTGAGTTATTAGTTTTACGAAGAGATAAAACATGAATATAATATACAAAAAATATTACAAAATAAAATAACGGGAAAGCTGTTAGGTATTCATCGCGTAACGAATTTTGTCCATCCGAAAAACTGCAAAATAGCGCTTCGCTGTCGCTGATGGCCAAGCAACGTGACACTGCATTATTATTTACGATATTGCACATAAGGAAGGTCTTAAAATCACCAGAAATTATATTCCTATAACGCAGAATAGTGCCGCTTCCGGATTTGTCTTTCTTGTTTACAGACCTTCCTGCAACCACTCATTCTCTCTCTCTCTCTCTCTTTTTCTCTTTCTCTCTCTCTCGTCTGCTGTTAGTCGCAGCGTCATTAAATCTGCGCCTCGACTTCCACCACTTTCGAGCCATTTGAGAGCTCGCGTATCGTGTATTCCACCCTGCATGTGCAGGTATGCATGCAGCCCCATACCTGGGCTCGCCATCCAACTTCTCTACAACCCCTTCCCGACCCGGAATAAATGAGCGGGCTTAGCAACTACCGAGAGCGAAAGGCGTCTCGACGTTGCAGTGCTCGCTTGGAATCGACAGAATTCGCGCAGATGACGGTTGCGTGGCGACCACCTCGGTAGTTTTTTTATGACGTATTTCATATATAATGTATTTCATAGAATTTATACACGTAATCGACATTTTATTTATTATTAATGGAGCAACGATTACGATGGATGCTCTGAAACGTTTTTTCATATTCGAGATCGAGATGTGACGATTAACGTTCTACTAACGAGTGCGAGTGTTCTCACGCATTTCGGAGCGCGGTAATGATGCACTGAGAAAAATGATTTGATCGTATCAGCAAGACGTATCTGATAGAATGCATTTTGGTTAAACTAACCAAGAATTTCTAGTTATCGCGATAGGACTGGATATTTTATAACTAGAACGTTTGATAGACTGTACTATAAGAATTTGGTTAGTATTTTCCAGTTGGATCTAGAAAACTTCTAGTTATATTACACTAGACATAAGAACAAACGAAGATGCAATCAGAATTCTGGTTAATCGCAGGGCACTCCAGCAGCATTCTATTGTTTCGTGTCGTGCGTGTTGATGCACGTTCGGGAAACGGATCGGCACGGACGGCACGTTTTCCTCCTCTAGTGAAATGAAATTAGTTAGTGCAATGGCTGTGAAGTGATGGCGGATGAAAAAACGTGTTCTCTTCTTATATTTTTTTATACAGGGTGTCCCGTAATAATCGCCTAGCCTCTCGTATGCCAATAGAGCAGATCGAGATGAAGAGAAAAGTCCCATACGATTTTGCGATATTCGCAATAATAATCCTATACCTCGAGCGGCTCGGCACTCGCCTCCGCGCGCTCTGGATTCGCTCGACTTTAATATGCAATATTTCGATTATTATTGCGAATATCGCAAAATGGTATGGGACTTTTCCGTTCATCTCGATCTGCTCTATTGGCATGCGAGAGGTTAGGCGATTATTACGGGACATCCTGTATAAATATCAACATGATATTTCATTTACAGCAATCCAAGAAAACTCACGGTAATGAAACAGAAAAACGTTTCTTTTCACTAAACAGTCATGTTAATTTAACTAAATACATTTAGTATTATTATCAAGAAAATCTGGTAAATTTAACAGGAAGGAATTAATCATGCTCATCTGGTAATTCCTAAAGGAATTCTGATTCGTCCATTTTCCAACAGACAAGCTGGTTGAACCTACCAGATTTCTAATTAATGCAACCAGATTTTTTTTCAGTGTGGCATTACCACGTTTATCGCCCGGTTTCTTCATTTACCTCGTAATTATCCCGATCTTAATTCCGAAGGGGCGGCGCCGCGTGCAATTCGCACGCATTCTCCGGGCGTAGCATTAAACGGTTTCCGTGTTTCAACGCCACGCGACACGGCCATCCCCTTTCACGGGGAAAAATTTCTGTTTATCCAGTCGGCTATTGCGAACACCCTATCTACCCAATGCCGCAATAAACAATACAAAACAAATATGTGGACAGCACTCATTTTCGTGGCATTCACACGGTGAAAAGAGAATCGACTAGTCGGATGCGCGTTGTCGTTCGTCTCATTTATCATTCGTCGACGCCGCGCATCATGCCCGAACAATTCGCAAAACTGCATTGTCGATCATACAAATACCATACAAATACCGTGCGACCTGTTCGCCGAGTGAGGAGATGAGGAAGAGGAGGGAAGGGGGAAGGGGTCAACCCCACGCATAAATAAGCGCAGAGAAGCTATTTCTAGATACGCGGGAACGGACTCGGTACGTGCGCACATGCGCGCCTGTACACCGTTAAAAATTGTGCGTCCATATGTTAAAATTTTCTTGTGTTGCCATGTTTTGATTACTACTTCAATGTAAAATTAACATACAACTGATATGTTATTACTTTTATAACAATTTTATATGTTACATTAATGTTAACTTCATAACTTAACATTTTGTGTATGTCTCTTAGAAATGGAATATTATTTGAAATGCTTTTAACACAATAATTTTAAACAATCAACATGTCACAAAGTCAGTTTAACATTCTAAAAGAAGTTAAAGTAAATCTTCAAATAATCATGAACTTTGACATATAAAATAATCAAATTTACTAAAATTAAATGTTTCTATCAAAAATAATTTAAGTTGAAATAATTACTATCATGTGTTAATATAACATAAAAAGTAAATGTTCATATTGTACGAACGAAAATGTTCTATCAACTTTTCTGATGAGTTATTGTAACTCCTCTTCCATGTAGTTTTCAATTACTTTGTATGTTATTTTTACATCGCACTTAAAGTTACAATAACAAAAATAAATGTAAAGTATTGTGTTAATTACTTAACATTTCTAGTTTGTCAAGAAGTAACATATGACGAATGAGTTACTTTCACTTAAAATTTAGAGTGGACTTTCTGGGACATGCAAAAAATGTTAAAATTAACATTTTATTTTTTACTGTGTAGTTGCAGCAATGCGTATCAAATGCAATGTTGAATTTTCAGTGTCAACGTCGTGCGAGAGACTTCAAAAGCGGACGAGAGATCCGCGCGATCTCACGTCCGTAATGCAACTAATTCTTGAAAACGTGCGCGACAACGCTGTCACGGCAACATCGAATCGCACGGATCGATTTGGTACTCCACAATTCTCCGATGAATTCGCGCGGCTCCCACGAGATCGGGAAAGTGAGATGCGCGATCGCAAATAATTTCGTTCTCTGGACGTTAACTTTGTTAAAGTTAACGTCTGCGACTCGCCGCTTCGAGCACTCATCCGGCGAACGTGCGCCATCGGTAGCTCTTCTTCTTTCGCGTGACTTCTTCCATCTCTCTCTCTCCATCGAAGCTGCTGGCTGATTCTCGATGTTTGATGTGAGAAGCTTGCCGTAGCTTAAAGCGCGTTCCGTATATACAGGGTGTACCAAAAGTCTGGAAACGGTCGAATATTTCATAAACTATGCATTTTAGAAAGAAATGTTTCAGACAAAAGTTGTAGGATTTCAAGTAGCGCATTACATAGCAACATCAGTATGACCTTGAAGAGTGTTGTCAAGGTCATGTGAAGGTCAACTGTGAAGCGCTAGCTAATGGCCTTGGAGTACGTACTCGATGTTAACTGAAAGAAACATAAACTCACACATTTATCAGAAAATGTAAATACAAATCTATGCATTTAGTTTTGAGCTGGTTTTCATGCTGCTTATCAAGTTCGAAAATCATGACTCGAACGAAGAATACGTGAAGCTTGCACTAGCGCGACCCCAGAAATGTTACTTAGAGCAAAGTTTCGTAAGAAGACTTAATAAGTGTTTAGATGTTAATGGACACCAGTTAGAACATTTAATAAAGTGAAAGAACAAAACGATAAAGTCTTTTAATTAATTTATCATTAATTGCAATGCATTCTACTTTAAGGTTTAAATGCGTATAACTTTTGATAGAAGCATTTTTCAAACAAATGTTTCAGATAAAATTTACTCGTTTTTTCCCGTAGAATCCAAATATGCAACATTTTATAGGCGGTTCCATTTAAGAAAACAGAGTTGACCTTCACATGACCTTGACAACACTCTTCAAGGTCATACTGATGTTGCTATGTAATGCGCTACTTGAAATCCTACAACTTTTGTCTGAAACATTTCTTTCTAAAATGCATAGTTTATGAAATATTCGACCGTTTCCAGACTTTTGGTACACCCTGTATGTACGCACGTGCCACCGTTATGTACCTACGTGTACGCGTATGTGTACATACATTCGGACACATGGTGGTACCCCATAACTGTCGACGGTACCATCGACACCTCCATGAGTGCTACGTGTCGCGTTCGTGTCCGTAAAACGTTCGTAGGTGCACCGAAACGTGCACACAAAAACGCAAACATAACAGCGGGATATGGAAAGGTCCGAGGTTGATACCTACGCAGGACCGATATCCTTTGATTGGACGTATTGGGGGATGAGGTAACGGTAACGGTTATCGTTACGGCCTATTCAGTATCTTTCGCTACGAAGTGTTAAAGTATTCCGGACGGTCCCGGAATCCCCGAGATCGTTACTGCACCGGGAGGAATTGCTCCTTTTCCTGCTGTACGGAACTTCTGCACGGGGTAATGCGTGTTAGAATTCGTGATTCTGCGATGCGCCATTCACCGCCACGGTTTCTGCTTTTATTTATACGACGACCACCCTCGTCAATTTTAATGGCCCCATGGTCAGCGAATCGGATGCTTTTCACGGTTCATGTTCAGTACATGAGGATATCTTCAAATATGCAACATCTTGTAAAAACGAGATTACAATATATCATGTTGACTGAGAACGAGCTTCTTTTCTTTTTCAAAAAAAGAATCTCCAATTTGTTTCATTTACGTTCTTTAGTCCATATATCATCGCGAGAATAAAAATTAAATCTAAATTGATGGAGCTTCCATAAATAAAAAATGTCTCGCTGCATTTGTTTGAATTATATGTATGTACAATATTAAATTCCTGTTTTATTTAAATTTTATTTAAATTTAATAGTAATTTATTACATTTATTTTATTACATTTATTTAATTTTATTACAATTATTCATATCGTCCTGTATTATTATTATTGTTATATACATAATATTTTTATTTGAAACAACAGTCGCTGATGATTTATAAAAAATATTAGAATGCATTTGCAAACCAATTAGTTTTAATTGTACACTTAAGCTTTATTACACGATTTATTGTACATTCAAAGATCAATATTTTTTCGATAAACAAGAGTCCTCGTGTAGCTTTAACCAAATGGGATAAACTGACAATTCCGGGTTGTGCTCTAGCTCGAGGACCTTGTTTCATCCCCCTACGACGTAAGCCTGATTTGGTTGGCTTCGCAAAGCCTTGTGACGATTTTCCTACTGTACGAGACTGGATACAGTTTGCTGAAACAAGTTAAGCGATTAAAGCACCAACCCTTCGACCCGTGTTTAATCTAAATTCATACGGATCTTTAACTCTTCGATGCCAAGGCTGAGCCTCCGTATACACTAAGACTTTGCATACAATAAATTTATTTATCTGCCATACAATTATCACCTAATTTATTATAGTATAATTTACGTATATACAGGGTGAGGCACCTAAAACAGGCCACCTGAATATCTCGGCTGTTATTGGTGATAGAAAACAATGTGTCAGACCAATTCTTGCATGGTTTCGAGGGACACATCATTTATTCTAAATAGTTTTTTATTAGGTGGACGCGTAGAGGTCATATGAAGGTCAACTTGGTTTTTTTAAATGGTATGATGTTTTTTTACGTACCATCTAGTAGAGCGTTTGAAGATGCGCACATTGATCTACGGGTCAAAATCATTCAAGGTCAATGAAGGCCAACTGCAAGGGAAAATAATTTGCTTTATATTGCCTAGAGTTCTCTGCTATTAAAAATACCGTAAACTCAGAAATGAAAAAGTTCTAGCCCTTAGAAATTTTTTCTTTTCCGAGAAGTTCTGAGTTGTTGATATCATTATTTTTTATATTGCCTAGAGTTCTCTGCTATTGAAAATACCGTAAATTCAAAAATGAAAAAGTTCTAGCCCTTAGAAATTTTTTCTTTTCCGAGAAGTTCTGAGTTGTTGATATCATTATTTTTTATATTGCCTAGAGTTCTCTGCTAATGAAAATACCGTAAACTCAGAAATGAAACAGTTCTAGCCCTTAGAAATTTTTTCTTTTCCAAGAAGTTCTGAGTTGATGATATCATTATTTTTTATATTGCCTAGAGTTCTCTGCTATTGAAAATACCGTAAACTCAGAAATGAAACAGTTCTAGCCCTTAGAAATTTTTTTTTTTCCGAGAAGTTCTGAGTTGATGATATCATTATTTTTTATATTGCCTAGAGTTCTCTGCTAATGAAAATACCGTAAACTCAGAAATGAAACAGTTCTAGCCCTTAGAAATTTTTTCTTTTCCAAGAAGTTCTGAGTTGATGATATCATTATTTTTTATATTGCCTAGAGTTCTCTGCTATTGAAAATACCGTAAACTCAGAAATGAAACAGTTCTAGCCCTTAGAAATTTTTTTTTTTCCGAGAAGTTCTGAGTTGATGATATCATTATTTTTTATATTGCCTAGAGTTCTCTGCTATTGAAAATACCGTAAACTCAGAAATGAAAAAGTTCTAGTCCTTAGAAATTTTTTCTTTTCCGAGAAGTTCTGAGTTGTTCATATCATTATTTTTTACATTGCCTAGAGTTCCCTGCTATTGAAAATACCGTAAATTCAGAAATGAAAAAGTTCTAGCCGTTAGAAATTTTTTCTTTTCCGAGAAGTTCTGAGTTGTTCATATAATTATTTTTTACATTGCCTAGAGTTCTCTGCTATTGAAAATACCGTAAATTCAGAAATGAAAAAGTTCTAGCCCTTAGAAATTTTTTCTTTTCCGAGAAGTTCTGAGTTGATGATATCATTATTTTTTATATTGCCTAGAGTTCTCTGTTATTGAAAATACCGTAAATTCAGAAATGAAAAAGTTCTAGCACTTAGAAATTTGAGCCTTCAGTGACCTTGAATGATTTTGACCCGTAGATCAATGTGCGCATCTTCAAACGCTCTACTAGATGGTACGTAAAAAAACATCATACCATTTAAAAAAACCAAGTTGACCTTCATATAACCTCTACGCGTCCACCTAATAAAAAACTATTTAGAATAAATTATGTGCCCCTCGAAACCATGCAAGTTTGGTCTGACACATTTTTTTCTACTACCAATAACAGCCGAGATATTCAGGTGGCCTGTTTTAGGTGCCTCACCCTATATATCTAAATTAATTCGGCGTTGTTTCTTATAAAGATCAAACTTTATTTGTACAAAAATAACACATTAATTTTTAATGTTTTCAATACTTTAATTTTCAAACCCTACAAGTAGGGCGAGAAAATATTTCAATTTAAAATAATTATCAAGAACAAGTACACACACATACAACTCTAGTATAATATAATATAAACGGCCATACAACTATAAACCAAACTAATTTACACACCTAATGCTAAACTCACTTAATATTGTTTTTAGCAGTTAATAATCTCTCTATTATTATTTTTAATCACTAATTTACAGATGTTATTCGAAAAAGTAGAAATTTTCGAGAGCAGCGCATTTTGAGAAAGTGACATTTCTGACATAACGTTGCACATATTTCACTCATAATGAATTCACCGTAACACGAAACTATCCGCACGTCCTGAGAAAACTCCAGAGTAACATAAATATTTTACGTCAACAAATGTGTCCTGCTGCATTTTTCACATCGTTCATACTTGCGTCATCCAGGAAGGACGTGTTTTGCTCTGCATTTTTAAAGAGGAAACAAGCGGTAGTATCTGCGACGGAATAGAAAGTCCCTTCGAGACGAGAGCGAATCCCCAAGTGGTATTCGGCCGGACATTCTCTTCTCGCAACTGCAAGCTGGCAACTTTAAGCCGCAAGCACGAGCCTCCTACGGTGATTCTCCATATAGCCAGCTTCCTTTGAACTTGTCAATGGGGCACATCTCGCCGCGTTGGCATCTACCTTGGCTACGTTCGCAAAAGTCCATCCGCAACAAGATCCGCGGAAGATCGAGCCCTCTCCAGATCGGTCGCTTTGTTCCAGTGGCCGGAAAACCATCACACCGCATCGGCTTTCTTTCCTTCGCGTTCATCTTTATCCTTGTCTCTTTCCTTCATGTTTTTAAACTGAAGTCCCTGAAGAGATATTGTCGGAGTGACGTGATGTATGTGTCAACTGTCTCGCTAGCGCTGCATCTAAATTATTCATGATAATTCAGTTGACATTTGTGCAAGAGAGAGTCACACAAAGGAACAATGTTATTACAAATGTCACCGTACTGTGCATTCTAAAGGTTTTATTGGTAAAGAAAATTTATACAAATTTCTTTGAAGAATCAAAAGAACTTAATCGAAATTCAATAACATTACAATTATATAGACAAGCAGAAGTTAAAACGCGGGGTTGTCAATATTTTAATCGCTCGATTTACAATGGTAAAATATTCGTCAAATGTTTCCATTCTCTTTCGGAAAGAACTTTTAATTATAATTATAATTATTCGCTGAAGAGGGTCCGAAACAGAATCAAAACTCTCGACGAATACTTTACTATTTCAAATTAAATGATTGAAATGTACCCACCGATAACCATATTCCAGATTCTACTTACCCCTATAATTTTAATTACACAGATTTTATTACAAGCAAATAAAGACTAGGCAAAAGAACGCAAAAGAAACAATCTCGATTTGAAACCAGAATCTATTTTCCGGAAATGGCGTGTTAAACAAAACTAGTTGACTTAAGGGGGGAGCCTGCTTTAGAACGTTGAAAATAAGGTATAATTTTACGCATTTTTTTGGAGAAACTATACAGCGGATCATTATAAAACTTTGATGCATTTATTAGTACATGTTTAAAGATAAAAAAAATTATTTTTTGATTTGAATATATCGCCTGTAGAGGTCGTCCTAGAGGCATTGTAAATTGGTGAGCATTCTCCTGCCTCCAAATTTCATCCAAACTGAAAAATTGAAATATTTTCTCGTTATTTATGAATTCCCATCGTCGATGAACCTTTAATATTCATAAAAACATTAAGTTAAACAATTACTTTTGCATGAAAAAGTTCAACAACTTTGCCTAAAAATCGTACTTTTGTGTTCTAAGCTCCACCATTTTGGCACTTTTCAACTTTTTTCTTCTCTCTTTGGTTCATCGACGATGGGAATTCATAAACAACGAGAACATATTTCAATTTTTCAGTTTAGACGAAATTTGGAGGCAGGAGAATGCTCACTAATTTGCAATGCCGGCGACGCGGCTGCACTAAGATTTCTCCAGGACGACCTCTACAAGCGATATATTCAAATAAAAAAATAATTTTTTTAATCTTTAAACATGTACTAATAAATGCATCAAAGTTTTATAATGATCCGCTGTATAGTTTCTCCAAAAACAATTCGTAAAATATACCTTATTTTCAGCGTTCTAAAGCAGGCTCCCCCCTTAAAGTCAACTAATTGGAAGGTCGCGATTCTGCTGCCTCGATTCCACCAGCAACCGAGCGGACGAAAATAAGTGGTACGGCGGGAGTTGGGTAAATAGGACGAAAGTAGCAGAAAGATATTGAACTAGCCAGGCCACTCTGTACCGAGCCGAAGCCCACGGAAATTGCCTGGAATGAAAGAAGGCCAGCGACATCAAGTTATTTCGTATCACATTCAGCCTGTCAAATAGTTTGAAAGATGTTGGTAGACCCGCGTATCTCTCCCATGGATCCGAGATAACAGAACTCACATTTAACGGAAGCATCTTTTCTTGCGGTTTGATTAGTACATTTGTTTAAATTTTTTAGAATATTTATTATAAAATTCCTTTTCTTTCATTCTATCAAGTGTAACGTACAAATATTGTCCAAAGGTTTCCAATACGTCATTTCTTTCGACCGATATGGTTCTACAGCTTCTCGCTTGAACAGTTTGATGATTTCGATTCTGATACGTGCATTCAGTTTGCCTCTTGTATTCTTAAAGAAAATTGTTCAAGCAAAAGCGCTGATATCTTCAACGTCAGTAAAACGTTCTTCTTCTCTTTCCACTGTTATTTTGCTGCAAAATGTGTACGTATGTTCTGAATACGTCCCCTTTAAGTTACGAGATGGTTTAACTCGCATAATGTAACACGAGAAGAAAAACATCATTGAAAAATCCATTAGTCTTTTTGAGATTTTTATCTCAAAAATTTTAGCTCTGAGATAATTATGTCACAAATAATTCCAGCAATGTTTGCTCGTGACACTTTTCCCGACGAGAGCTCAAGTCATGCCCTCCGTTGGTGCTTTGCTTTTTCGCTCTTCCGACCAGGGGAGGTCCCGCCTTCCGCCACCCACGCGAACAGCATCAAGCAAAAGCTGGTTATTATTATACTCTCGGTTCTTGTAGAAGCTAGGATTGGCACAGCATCTGTCGCAATTCGCATAGCATTACCGTTCGATAAAGTCGGATGTAATATGTATGTAATATGTAAAAATAAATATATCAATACCTGCAGCTTGTTATTCAACGGCATTTTCACAAACACTTGATTAGTAGAAAATACTCTCTTCGATGAACTTTAAAAACTCAATGGAATACTTTTTAAGACATTTTAATATTTATTTTAGTAATTCATTTTTTAGAGTAAATAGTGAAACTAACAATCATGTAATAGTGATATCAACAATTATTTTCTTGCACTCTACCATTGATAAAAATATCACTTGGTCTGAAAATAAGTTTCAGTGTGTACCGAATATTAATAATATTTGATAATTAATATTCCGATTAATGCATGAATGAATTTCAGACAAATGGTTTTACTGGGCAGAGGCTCGAGATAAAACCACTATGATTACAATATATATATATATATATATACAGGGTGTCCCGGGTTTTAACCGACAAACTGCGGGAGCATATTCTACTAGTGGAAATAAGAAAAAATTCTTATATCGAGTTTGCTTAGAAATGCTTTATTACAAAGTTATAAACCAATATTGAAAAGAAATATGAGATAAGTAACAACGGAACATAGTGTAGAATTTGGAAGGTCCAAGATGTTTATGTTACGTGTATTCACATGTATTCATGTTCACTATGTTGAAACGATTCAGTATGATTGTTACTTTCACAACCGTAGCTGTTAGATTTCAATCGTCGTGTGAACTAGCAATTACTATCAGAATGCCAAAAGTGTTTTCAAATGAGAAATACACTGATATTGATTTCGTGTACGGATTCTGTGACGGAAATGCACGAGCTGCCGTACGAGAGTATCAACGTAGATTTCCTAACAGGAGAGTACCAGATAGATTTAAAGCAACGAATTACTAATTCAGTTACTGAGATGCAACAAAATTTTCAGGAATGTCGTACTGTAACAAATTCTGTACTACGTCGATGTCTAGCTTGTATCGATGTGCAAGGACAACATTTTGAAACGCGTCACTAAATCATTGCGTAGATAATTTTTATTTTTGTGAAAAAATCCGTTGTTACTTATCTCATATTTCCTTTCAATATTGGTTTATAACTTTGTAATAAAGCATTTCTAAGCAAACTCGATATAAGAATTTTTTCTTATTTCCACTAGTAGAATATGCTCCCGCAGTTTGTCGGTTAAAACCCGGGACACCCTGTATATATATATATATATATACGTGCGAAACTTTGAAACAGAGCAAGCGTCATCGCGCGTAAGCATCAGCTAAGAAAAAGCGCAGGATACGAGCGCAGGAGGTAAAGCGAGGGAATCACGGGACGGATCGACGGAGAAAAGCGGAACGGTACATCGGAGGCGATTACGAGGAGAAGGATCGAAGAGACGTAACACAGGGATAAAAAAGCAGATTGAAGAAGAAGTAGAAGAAGAAGAAAAGGATGAAGACTCTTTAACCAGAGCTCCTCTCGAACGACAGGTGAGTCCCTCGGTGAAGGCAGAGTGCGGGGAGGAGAGAGCCGCGGTTTCACGAGAGGGGGCGCAAAATGTGAAGGGGAAGAAAGATGGAGCGTCGCGGTGGCGACAGGGCGAGGTGAGGCAGGACGAAAGGGAGCGGCGACGATAGGTCTGCGGGGAGGAGGGAAAGGGCGACAACCGTGGGGGGGGGGGGGTGCGCGGGGCCGCGAAGATACAGTCAGTGCCCGAGGCACGCGAGAGTGGGGATCGGCGTGAGGGGGGGGGGGGGAGTGCGTGGTGACGGCGACGACCACGGAGTGGGGATGAACACGCCGGCGCCTCAGTACCGCGGTGTCTGTCGGGGCGTTCGTCTCGCGACGCGCTCTTCGCTCGGAATTGTCCGGTCGTCGTCGCCGTCGATCTCGGCCGTTCGCGACTCGTCGCGCCGAACGGAAGCGGCAGAGAGAAAGAGAAGCCATCATCGGCCGCGCGCTCGCTCTCTCGCTCGCGAGGGTGCCGCGTCGCTTCCGCGGCGAGTAGCGAGGCTGGCCAACACCGCGGACGCTCTCTTCGGCGGAACGCCCGCGCCGTAACCCACCAGCTGTGTCGCGCGCTCGCGACGCAAGTGCATGCGTGTGTGCGCGGTCCCGGTTGCATCGCCGTTCAGTGTTTGCGGGTCGCGGGCACGAGTCGAATCGCCGGGATTCTCGTTCTTGCTTTCGCGTCGGCCGATTCGATTCTTCTGTGCGAGACCGACGTTCTCTCCGCCGTGAGCCCGTCAGCAACGCGAAGAACAAAAGGGGGACAGCGGAGCGGGCAGAACGAGTAAGACCAGGAACGACCGAGAGCAAGGGGGAGAGAGAAAGAGACGGAGCGTCGGCAGACAGACAGACGGACGGACAGAGGAGAGCTACATACACGGAGACTTCGTATCGATCGAGAGCTGGTCCTACTTCACGTGAGTCGATGAGAGTTTTGTACTACCATATACGCATTCGCTGTCTTTGTCAGCTTTGTCGGTGTCACTTATACAAGGGTGGCGGAAATGATATGGATGCGCGACATTGCGTTTCCCCTCCGTTCGTCGTTCGGCATGGCGTTGCTTCCGTCATGAGAAATCATTAGGTTCGAGTCACGTGTGAAATATAATAACAAGCAAAATAACATAACCTAAAACGATAATTCTTGGAGTAGAATAAAATAAGACGATCGGATGTTAAGATAGATTAAATTGAGTGTGGATGAGAAAGACGTTTGCATCTTAAACCTAGAAGAGAGATCGTAATAATATATCTCTTTACTTTTAATGACAAGTAATGGCGAGTAATAGTAAGAATTAAAAGTGTATTCTCTTCGTGGACGTTGCATCGCGTGACTGTCGTCGGTAATACACGATCGTTTCTTTTTTCTTCTTTTTTTTACGCCTTGAAATCAAGTTCGCGAAGGGGTTAACTGCTTCCCCTTGTTATCCGTGTATCTTCTGGCTACGTGCGTATCGTCTGACATGTTACTGCGTGCATACGCGATGAAGTACACTCGTTGTCGTCAAGTAATCGAGATAACACGAGTAAATTGTCGGGTTAAGTTGGCTAACGCAATCGATATTTTTAGTCGCGTTCTACTCAAACGCTTCGGAGTTTTCTCGATTCTTGATATTTTTCAATAGTCTGATACACAAGACAAATTAATTGTCCCTATATCGTATTATATAATTTTACGCATGTTCTGTTTTCTATTATTTTATAACAGTACATGTAATATCTTTATTAAGAAAAGTTTTTCTTTTATTTATTTAAATCGATAACTATTGTCAATTATTGTCAGTATTAGTTAGTAATGTGCGACGTTAGCGCCTTACTTTAATCGATTTTTTTGGTCGCATATTTTTCTTGTCACGCTTTCCACACCAGCTACACTGTAGAACGACAGGAAACGGAATTTGTTACTTGCTGCGATTTGAAAGTTATTCGAGCAATTCGAGATTGAGTCCGTCTTCTCGAACAAGAAGCGTCGACAATCTCGATTACGCTTAAACTGTAACGACTAACTGAATTGGCATGAAACGCATGAGCACGTTTCGGGCGTTTCTTGCGAATCTTCGCACGCCCGTATTTTCCGTCGCATTATCGCACTAACGGTTAACATTCGTGCCGGACGTGCTTGCACGTGCTCCTCATTCGTGTAAGTCGCGCTAGTGATATACATCTTCCAGAGCGATGGATATTATGCTGCACGACGGGACGTACCGTCGCTAATTAGACATGCGCCCTCGAACTCGCTCTTCTGCATAATACCCCTGCGAGTCGTACTTTTATTGCACGTGAGGTCTAATTAAAGTGGCGAAACAAAAGCCGCAGGATCCGACAGTAACGCAGATACGCTCCAATTTAACGTTCCGCGGATATCTGTTCATTCGGTATCGGGATTCGATTGAACCATCGATACCTCATAGGTATAATATCTGTGTGCTTTGTGTTTCCTGCTCGTACTGTAAGATCGGATACTCAAAAAACTGCAGGTACTGAAAAAGGTGTCAAAGAATATCTTTTTATCATATCGCTCGTGCGTGCGGTAATAACTTCCGCAGCAAGGAAAAACGCACGATGAGAAAATCGATGCGATAATTATCGCAAGTTGCAAATTTCTATAAAGTATTAGTATTGGGTTGGCCAAAAAGTAATTGCGTTTTTTTCCAATAGATGGACATACATATCTTGAAATGTAACTAACTTCATTCTAAACCGCAAATTCATTATGTAGGTTAACAATTCACAGTTCAAGCTTGTTTTAGAAAAAGAAAGCACACGATTTCGTTAACAATTGTTTGTTTGCCGTCGATTTCAAAATGGAAAATCAAAAAGAACATTTTCGTCATATTTTGTTTTATTACTTCCGAAAAGGGAAAAACGCCGTGCAAGCTCATAAAAAGTTATCTGATGTATATGGCGAAGATGCTTTAAAACTGCGGCAGTGTCAAAATTGGTTTACTAAATTTCGATCTGGCGATTTTAATGTGAAAGATGCACCACGCTCAGGAAGGCCAATCGAGATTGATGATGACAAAATAAAGGCACTGATCGATTCCAATCGGCGTTTAACGACCCGAGAGATTGCCGAGAATCTTAACATATCGAAATCGAGTGTTGAAAACCATTTAAAACGACTTGGATACATAGATATTTGGGTAGCACATGAGCTTAAAGAAATTCATCTCACTAAGCGTATTGACATCTGCGATTCTCTTTTGAAACGTGAGGAAAATGATCGATTTTTGAAACGTATGATAACGGGCGACGAAAAATCGATCGTCTACAACAACGTCAAACGAAAAAGATCGTGATGAACCTGTTCAAAGCACTTGAAAAGCAGATATTCACCAAAGAAAGATTATGCTGTCAGTCTGGTGGGACTTTAAAGGTATTGTGTATTTTGAGCTGCTTGCAAGGAATCAAACCATTCATTCAGACGTATACTGTCGTCAACTGGATAAATTAAATGATGCCATCAAACAGAAACGTCCAGAAGTGGTGAATCGCAAAGGTGTTGTGTTTCACCATGATAACGCTAGACCACGTACAAGTTTGGTCACTCGTGAAAAATTGTTGCAGCTTGGATGGGATGTGTTACCATGATGTTACCACATCCACCATATTCGCCAGACCTGGCACCATCAGATTACCATTTGTTTCGTTCTTTGCAAAACGCCTTGAATGGTAAAACCTTTACTGCTGATGAGGATATGAAATCGTTGTTGGAATTGTTTTTTGCTGAAAAAGATAAGAACTGTTTTGAGCGCGGAATCATGAAGTTGCCTGAAAAATGGCAAAAGATAATCAAACAAAATGGACAATATATTGTTTAATAAAGTTTTTGTTTCCCATGAAAAATTCGCCTTTTATTTATATAAAAAAAAACGCAATTACTTTTTGGCCAACCCAATATATTATATTATACTCTATACTATTGTACGATCGTCTGGCACCGAGAATTGTGAATCTCTGTACTCGATGTCTAACTAAAGCGCAGGTGAAGCATTGCTGAAAGGAATTATTGGGTTGTAACGTATATTCGTCCTGTTTTTTTAATGTTGCTAATAACGAATATATGTTACAATCCGCGTTATTAAAAACACTAAAAAAACGAGACGGATATGTATTACAACCTAATATTATGTTATTTATGTTTCGAATTTCGAACTTGGCCACTGCCAATCGTATTCGGTCGCACGTGATATTTGACGTGCGAGTGATGACGTCACTTCTTTTGAGCGCCAATCGATATTTGCCTTTGCCT
This sequence comes from Ooceraea biroi, assembly GCF_003672135.1. NCBI lineage: Eukaryota > Metazoa > Arthropoda > Insecta > Hymenoptera > Formicidae > Ooceraea > Ooceraea biroi. The sequence continues at coordinate 10,089,256 of NC_039512.1, forward strand.
AGCTTGGTATAGCGAGTTAGATGCAACTTTCCATGCAGCACCGGTCTATTCTTGATCGATCAGCGGAATAGACGTCACGAGTCCACGGCGTTTTAGCAAACTTCGGCGTCAACGGATGTTTGTTTCCGCTTTAGCGAAAGTCTGCGCGGACACGTGGCAGTTGTAAAATAAAATTCAGGAGAACTTCCGAGAGACAACTATTAATCTCTGTAAATGCTGCTTTAATTCATTGTTTTTCTTGGACGCGTGCTTCTTTTTATGATCACGAAAGAATTTCGTGGATGCAACTTTTGCCTTCTTACATTTTGAAACCGAGCTAGAAACGGGGAATTAAAAGATATACCAATGTAGTTTGAATTAATATAATTTCACAGTTGTGGCTTATTTTGAAGAAACTTTTTGATGCAAAACGAGCTTTCTATTACGGTTTTTCAGGATTTTTCGCATTTCATATCTGCCGCAGGTAGAGTAGGATTGAAACAAAAGTCAGTGAGAAAAAAGTAATGCGTTTCAGTTCGTTACGGTTTCAGACAGATAAGCGCCAAATGCTTAAAAAAGAACGCTTCCAGTGTTCTGACTCAGGAATTGTTCACGTTTTCTGCTGATAACATTTATCATGAAATTGAAATGAAAAATGACAAAAAGAAAGAAATGGGAATCAGTTTAAAACATTTTTTCTTTTTTAATTTTTTTAAGTTCTTATATGACCTGTAAAATTACTGTTTCTGAAAAATATGTTGAAAATACCCAGGATAATATAAGACATTAAAAACGGCTAAGTTTTGAAGAACTGAGTTCACAGAATTTTCCTTTATTTTGTCAGTTTGTTGTCTCGAATAAAGTATAATAATATTCTCATTGCGCAATGATCTAAGATGCGGTTTTACGACTCGAGAATTGAAATTAGAACAATAGATTTTACAATATCGTGAACAACTTGACTATATATTGCGTATTTCCGCGAAAGTAGGACATTATTCTGATCTTTGCTTCGCAAAAAGGAGAAAGCTGTATGAAAAGCGCAAAGTACTGCGCATTATTCTTCACACAGATGGTATATTCGCACAGTATTTCATCTGAGAACGTAACAGACGCACTCAACGTTAATTCTCCCAACATTCTCCATTAAACTTGCGAACAGTCCAAGCAAGTTTCCTCTCTTAATAGAACTTTTAATGAAATCTTTTAGCGTAAACCATGTTTATTACCCGGTGAAATAATCGGATATCGTCCGAAGAGTAAATATCCGAGCGCATTCTGTATCGCAAAACGTTCCATGAATTCATAGTACGGGACTCCATGTAAACATGCAACTCGCGATTCGTCAGGTTCGTCCTTTGTATCTCGATTATTCGATAAAGTTGAGAAATCGATCGGCCCGATCGCGTACATGCGGTTGGATTTGAGATACCTTTATCGTCGCCGACCATTGGTGAATTAATCCCAGCGCGAGCGCTTGAAAAGTTGAATAGCAAGTTCCGAATATAAATCTTGCTTGTGCTCCGCGCGCGGTACCAAACGCAGATATAACTTACGGGCATTAGTCATTGATATGATCGATCTCGGCGGTGCGGTAACTAATCTCGCGTGACATACCGTGATCGCTTGACCGTAACATAAATTATCGTCCGCTAATTAGCCATTCTGTCATTTACTCTTTCTCTTTCTATCTCTCTTTTTCTTTTTCTTTCGCATCTGGAGAGTTTCCTAAAACTGCGAATTTCTGTGTTAATTTGATGCGTCCTTCTCGCGGGCTGATTTGTTTGTCGCGAGTTTACCAACTCTCGTTGCAAACATTTGTTGTTCATGAACGTGTTTTCGTATGGAAACGAAACAGTACGACAACAGAATAAGCGATGCAACCGTGCTTCGATTCCCAATTGAGTCAAAATATAAACAATATATGGAGAGAATTTTAGTTGAATAATATATCACGCTTGTAATGAAGATTACTATATTTGTGTCGTGCCACGGGGATATCTATTAATATATTGATATCTAAGTTAAAGCTGGAATTTATATATTACAGCGATTAGTTAGCAATGTACTTGTTAAATTTAATAAGAATATTTATTATACATAGAAAAAGTGGTTGTAATTTTGTAAATTACACGATAAATTTTATTTTATTAATTATTTTACGTTATATTTTATATTATATATTAGAAATATATTTTCAACTGAAATTTTCGCGCGTATCGTATCATCGCGTTTCGTAATGCCTTCTCGTCAACAGATTTTGCGCGCGATGGAAAACTCGAAGAGAATTACGAGTTCTCTTGTTCCGCAAATTGGGATTCGGCTTTTGTCACGGAAAGCCCTTTACAAGTGCGCGAGATAGTGTTCTCTCAATTCGTAATAGTCGGAGGATGCAGCGCCTGGTGTATTCCGCAGTGCTGACCCATACCCTAGGGTGCTACCAGACTTGCAAGACAGGTAGTGACGTCATCGACCCAGCTGCTTCTCTCTTTTGTGTTCGTCTTTCCACTCTCCAAGACGTTCGCCGCGTCTGTAGCGAGCGTAATAGCTCGAGGCTTCGTTAAATGTAATACGCGAGAACGTGTACGTGCTAGCGAAATATTATTTCAAGAGGGAGCCGAGTGAATCCTCCATTTCTGATCGAAGAAGCTCGCCAAATTTATTTTGCGGATTATCAAAAGGATATTGCGTTGAAACAATATTTTATGTTTCTTGTATTTTTCGGGTATTTTATATATCGTATTCGATTATTTGGCCAGATAAATTTAATATATACGAATTATGGATGTTAATTATACTTTTTTATTTTGAATATTATTCAGGCAGAAGAGAAGAAAGTGAGAATGGGTATTATTTCGTGGAATTAACACGTTCGCTCTACCACCATCACACTTGTGTGATAGCGATTTTATTTCACTTTTTTATTCCACTTCCGCAAAGACAAAGACAATCTGTCTTTTCAATATGAAAAATAAACAAATGTAAAACGTTCTGTAATGGATGGTTTTCCAATGTGTAATATTGTGTTAAAAAATTTCTACATTATCTTCAACATTTTCATAATTTAGGAGATTAAATGAGCAGTCTGGCTGTCAGACCGTTAGATTGAAGAAATTGCCTTAAACTGACTGACAAATCGATACAACAAGTTTCACGCTCTGTCGAGTGCAGTTTTTTCACACATTGCATAAAGCGAAGTCTAGTTGTTCGAAAGTGACATTGGACACAACGGGACTGCGTTAATACTTGAGACACGCGGGAGAAATATTTCAATTTGCCCGTGCAGGTACACTCATATCGCGGCTGGTATTTATGCCGTTTCTAGCCCGGCCGTTCGCTCGCGCTTATCTCGGCGCTGCAGTCGCACTCGTTGCGTTCTGCATTCATCATTGTAACGTCAGCCAAGTAGCAAAGATACTTGTCGCGATCTCGCGGGCATGTAGCTTCCTCAGCGGAATTCTCTCTCGGCGGTAGGTAGCCGCAGGGAATTGTCGTAAGGTAGAGCCATGGCTCTGACGTCATTGACCCAGCTGCTCGGCCCTTCGCCAGATATCGCGAAGCGCCAACAACGTACCGACAACGTAAAACGTACGAACGATATGCAAATCGCGCGCGTATAAAGTTATTATCCCGCGCTACTGAGAGATTGTTACACTTTATGCAAGCGCACTGCGTGACACGAACGCGATTCCGCGCAGAAATCTACGAATATAAATTCGCGTTGTTCCTTGGATTTCAGTTTGGAAAACTACATCCACTACAGATCACTTTACCTTTTATTTTTCATATTGAAAAAACAGAGTTTTTGTCTTTTATTTTTTATATATTAGAAAAGATATAAAAGATATGACCAAAGGGACGATCATTCCTAATTTATTCAACGATCATTCAATTCAATGAATAGGCTTTAGAAAACTGAGGACACATTTGATTTAAATTTTAGTTAAATAAAACTTGAATTTGGATAAAGATGGCAAAAAATATTAAACTTCTCGCCATTCCTAATAATCATTTAAGACTTAAATGTTTAAATTTCAATACTGTGAAAGTGTAACTGGGTTTTTAAGAAAAATTAATCATCCATTTCTATTAAAATTTAATTTTGTTAAAAAGATATTAAATTTCCTGGTATATATCTACTTTCTAGTTTGGCGAATGTTTCTCCATTGTTCTCGAAATTGTTCTCGCTGTTTCCTCGCTTCCTCATTTTACGGCTTTCCGTAATCTTCGAGTGGAGAATGCAATTGTACTAATGTGCAATTTGCATCGGTACGCGATCAGTACGCGAAACATTAAATTACGGGAGAATTACTCGTGGCCGCGTATCGATTTATCAAGAAGCAAACCATTCACGATGATTATCCACGATAAAACGTTTACAGTCTTATCGCTTTAGATCTGCGAGTGAAAAATAACGGTCTGAATCTGTTGAAAAGTTACGTGGCGTATAGATAGGACGCCATTGATATCAGATCTTGTCGGACTGTAATATACTAGCGATTCTAGCAATATGCATCTTGACTTCCTCAATTTGTAAATTTATATAATTTCTTCCTTTTTTAGATAATAGCTGAGATAACGTACTATATCAGAATTACTTATTCGTAATGGAAACAAGTAATTGCATCCGTTTGCAAATTTGTTTTGCAATATACGCGCGATGGATCGTAAACGATCATCCAACAGTTGCGTTCAGTTATTCTTTATATATTATAAATTATATATTTATTTATATAATTTATGTAGCAACAAATATTATATAATTAATTAAAATATTATGACATACACATATATACAAATTGTTATCTTAGATAATAACGTACGTATCGTTTTTAAACCGGAACTGAACTTATTTTCCATAAATCTCATATGTTTCAAGAATCTTCAATGAGAAGAGCGATAAAATTACAATATGTGTAAAACAACGAATCGGTGAGAAGCAAGCCAAGAGAAAAGTACGAATAATTTGACTAACTCGGCGCCACACAACTTATAATCGCGCTATTAAAATTAGTCAAGCTCACCGTAGAGATTTGCAGTCATTGCACGGCTTTGACTGCACCTAGCAATTGAACGCGAGCTGCAGAATGGCGGTTTGTTCTGTTCGCCGGAGAATATAATGCTTCAGCGCGCGAACGTACAGGCAAACGGGTACGATATCGGCCCGTGGTTGGACCGCGCCCTGGAATGTGCGCGAATTTAATATTGGCACGCGCAGATATAACGTATGGGCCACGCACGATACGCCAGATGGTAGCGGCGCTAAAACTAAACCGCTTCGTAGCGACGAACGTTTCAGCTGAAAATTTCAGTCGAAAATCATACCATCGCGTCTCTCGATAAGCGCGACAAATCGCACATCACTCGCCGCGCGTCGCCTGCAACAAATGTTTCAACGAATTAAGCTTTAGGATACTGAAAAACGAATTCTAAGCGAGTAAGTTAAAATTTGGGAAGATATGCCGAAAAATATCCAGTATTGATCCAAAGCGTTGGTCCGTGATGATGCGACGTTGTTGATTGAAAATAACTGTGTTATTTGTTTGTTATTTACTGCGCCCGCATGATTGATTTAATTCAACGCGTTTGTATTTCAGTTTTAAATGGATTACACATTACAATTAGATTTGGCTTCCAGAGCCGCGTTTTTGTCATTTCGCTTCCGACATTTTCACTTTGTCAGGCAACCAGGCAATCTGATTAAAAATTAGTGATTCTTGCCACGATTGTCCAGTATCGTAACATGAATATAACTTGCATGTAACTTCTCATCGGTCTTTTTAACACTTATGCCCGATTCCACCAACGTCGCTTAATTTTAACCGTAGTTTAACTCACTCTTCGTCTCTTTCTAACTACCTGCCTTAGAAAGAGACAAAGAGTGAGTTAAACGACGGTCAAAATTAAGCGACGTTGGTGAAATCGGGCCTTAGACTGCTGCGTCACCCATATATGAGTGATGATTTAAATAATCTAAATAGGAATGATTTTATTAACTATTTATAGAGATTGAATTCAATATTTCAAACAATTCACTATTTAGGTAGAGGAGAATCCCCTATTACGAGATATGCTCCTAATATGAGATAATGGGGTTTCTGCTAAACTATTGAGCACCATCTGTTAGTTCCACCATGAACTTATTACTCTTGGTGTAAAATGTATTTAGTGAAAAATTCATTGTTCGTTATTGCGTTTAGCCTTTGCAAGAAAAGGTTTGTGAAATTGTGAACATGTCAAAGGAACTTGAGGTAAGTCTTTAAACCTTGTTTATTATATAATAAAGAAATGGTTGGCAATAAATTCAGTATGCAATGATAGAGTAGAATCGTAGTAACAGGAAAATACGCAATTTGTTGAATTGCTTAATTGTAGAGGTTAGATTTCATGATCGCGAAACCGCTAGGCATGTGGCTCGTATAATGAGATATTCAGGGTACTCTTAATATGAGATAATTATTGCTCGAATATGAAGATTATGTAGTGTAATAAAAAGAAAGAAAATACTACTTAAGGTTAAAGAAAAGTTAATACGAATTTATATTACGAATTTTTGTGTATTTAATTTTTATAGAATCTGACTATGGAGGTTAGAGAAACGAGGAATCGTGAAGATTCGGCGAAGGCTGTGGCAGCAGTATTTTTATAAAACTATCTAATAAAGTTTTTTACTTGCAATACTAATGTATTTTGCACTTTTAACACCGATTTCTCGAGGTATCTTATATTAGGAGCACACTTTCTCGATCCTGCGTAAAGCTGTTTTTTCAAATTTTTTTAATTTTCAGAAAAAATAATATTTAAATTAGATTTTTCATTTGACCAACCTAAAGCTTATTAAATTCTCTTCAAGATAACGTATTACATTTTTAAATTCTGCCTATAGATTTCCTTACATTCGGCAAAATCGATATGGTATCTCATAATCGGGGACTTTCCTCTATATATTGAATGAAAATAAAATATTACTTACATAATACATATCAATGTAAAAAACGAAGCTAACATTATCACGAATTCACGAGAAATTAGCGCTGGACAGTCGGAGTGTTAACTTGTAATGAGAAAAGACGATTACTTTGAATGAAAGGTTAAGGGTTAAAAAGGAATTAGACTTAAATTTTCCGAGGGATTTATACTTGAGAGAAAGCGTGCAAAGTATCGTACGCGTATCTCCCACGTACGGTTGCTGCGGTTTAATTGATTTTCTACCTTTCGCTCGTCGAATTAACCTGGCACCGGACTCGGTGGACTCCAGAAATAATCGCGGATAGAACCGTGCCTTGCGCGGCTAGTATAAGGTATTGCTCCATCGAGTCGTATTTTTCTTCCGGATTAATGCGCTAATGAAACGCGTAATTAAACTCGCACGACTGCAGATGCGGATGGGCGCAGGTAGATGCGTTTGTATAGGTGCGCTCACAAACCGAGTAGATACGTTATAAGCACGATTTAATCGATTAAACCTTATTCTTCGAATATTCCGATGTTGATTCTCGTACTCGTATTGCCGTACTGAATGCATGGCGATCACGGTGAATTCTGCTAGAACACTCGACCTGCTTAACGGTCTATAAAATCTGCAACCTGAAAACAAGTTGCGCAATCATAACAATCGCGCGATTATCGAAATCAGATAATTTCGCCAAATTGAGTTTCCACGAAGCTTCAATCTTCCGCTGTTAGATCCGCAGAATTATTGCTTCCGTGAAGAAGTGTCGCGGTATCTCAATCGTTATTGCAATAGCTCATGAATCATTGCGTGAGATGACTCCGCACCGAGTGTAGGAGTTTTATTATACAGTATTACCCATGGAGGTTCGAAACGGTCCATAAAATAGGAATAAAGTGGTAACCAATAAATCATGGACGTGCGTATACGTTCGCAAAAATATCATTTTGTCCATTTCATTTTTGAGATATTTATTCCTTATTAAAATTAACTCGATCATTTTGAATTTTCCATTGTTTCGAGTCGCTTATATCAATTCTGATTTTTTTCCGTACTCATATGTTACTTTCTACTAATGTCGGATTATGCAAAATAATAGTTTCGGATTTTTCGGTAAAAGAATTTTCTAAAATCGAAGCATTAATCTAGAATAAAAGCGTGGCAATTTAAGAGGTAGCAGAGATATCAAATAAAAAGAACTAAAGATATGAAAAATAAAATCGTTTGTATTGCGCCTAAAGAAGCTTGACTATGCAAACCGGCTCACTTTTATTCGAAAGATCCGAAAGTACCTACTTGTTGCGTGATCGAATATTTATGCTATTAATCTGAAGTGCTTCTGAGACATGTCGCAGAATTTCCAGAAAGCAAACAGGGAAACGACAAAAGAGCGGCAATCGTTTGATTCGTAGAAGCAATCATTCTTGCACCATAAACTGAAGCGTGCGCCTTGCCCATTTGCGGCCGATTTTTTCTGCAAAGAGCCTTGCTATCTATCAATCATTACGTTCGCGTATGAATTCATGCGAAGGCGTCAGGCGATCACCGAGGATAATCAACTTGATCGATATATCGCTTTGTAAGTGTAAAACAACAATTTCTGCAACAATTTGTGTTCGTAGATATCATAATTGCGCAGACCATGGCGAACTGCGCAAATGACTTCGCCTCTGGACGTTTACTGTTCGATTTATCGATAATTCAGGCATATAATTTGTAAATATCTGCATATTATAAGCTTTGATGTTTAATCGAGATTCTCACGATTTAACGCGCGAGTCGGCTCGTTTTAATTATATTCGATGAATTCATCGAGTAGAATTAAAGCCCACGAATCGCACTCCGATGCAATCACAATTAGAGAAATTACTTCGATACGACTTTAGCTTTCGCAATTTTGACATTACGTTCAATGACAGTTCCGTTATCGTTACGTCATCGACATCGAATATGAAATAGGTGCGTCCTACACACGCCTATGTGTGCACACCGTATATGCATATCCGTTCGCGTAGACGTGAGAAAGGTTTGGCTTTATTCATCGTTACGCGATCACGAATCGAACGATTGCAACTGCCATCTACTTCGATCCATCAGTTAATTATTGTAACATATATTCGTCCCGCTTTTTCAACATTTTTAATAACAGAATATGTTACAACCTATATTATTAAAACCTCAAGATTTTAAAACCGCCTACATAAAATACTAAAACATAATAAAAAACAAGAAATAGCAATCTTGAAAATTGCTATTAGATCATTAATCCGGGTCGCCTCTCGATGACGATACCGCTCAACGTATAGCAATGTTTTGGAGAATTTGGTTTTTTAAAAGTTGCCTATATCTTGCTATAAAATTAATATGCTATGTTACGCTGCTATAAGTACGTGTTTAATTTGATTTATTACTATCTAGACGAGATACGGATTATTTAATTAATAATTTAATAGAAAATAAATAAATGGACGATAAGTTATCGAACGATTAATTTTCCTGAAGATTAATGATGACTAATACGATCAGTTTGTGGGAGCAAGCCGTATTCGCTGAATTCAACTTCAAGTGAACAAATCTTTACTATACCTCTAAATTATTCTTGCTGTTTTCGCGGTGGCTGATGCTATTTCAAAATGCTATGTAAATCTCGGCGCGAAACTATTTCCGCACTCGTGTTTATACAATTTTTCTCGACCCCGTGGCAGTTATTGCCCACGATGTAACAGGCAAATCGCGTTTCGTCGAACGCGATTCTTAAATCCTCAGAGCTGCTTGAACGCGTTCGACGACGGTATTGTTACCTTCGCGTGCGTTGCGCGCGTTTGCAAAGAATGACCAATCCACGTTTCCATGATCCAAATTTAAACGAGAAGCACGAACGGAATGGGCTTTATGCCGGCAATCAGTATACCACTTCCGTAGGCGGGTATCGTCGAGCCAATCGGAGTATTGATTTGCTTCTCGATAATCCGAACGTCAATAGCTCGGGTCGAAAGATCATTCGGCGATGGCATGGCCATCTGCGCATTATCGTATGTTATATCATTCCAAAATACACTGCTTGAGATAACAACTGTAATGTTTTCATCTACCCGATATCCAAATTTTCTTTGAATAATATTGTTATTGGCATATATTGGGTCGTCCGGAAAGTTCGTGCCGATTTTTAATAGATGGCGTTGGAACATGTCTGAATATATCAATGTTATTGAAAACATACGATTTATATACATATGCTTAAAGGTGACATTTCAACGCATCTTTAGGAAAAAAGTTGTTTCAGATAAATTGATTCGTGTCAGTTTTGTACTCTTTTCAAGATGGAAGAAAACAAAGAACATTTTAGACACTTGATGCTTTTCTATTACCGGAAAGGCAAAAATGCCTCACAAGCAACAAATTCGATATGTTCTGTTTACGGAGAAGGCGCTTTAGCTGAAAGAACCGTACGTAAGTGGTTCGCTAAGTTTAGAGCTGGTGATTTTAACCTTAAAGACCAAGAACGCTCGGGCAGACCCTCTACTACTGATGATGACCAAATCAAGACACTGATCGAGAATAACCCGCGCTACACGACACGTGAATTAGCAGAGATACTGAAAATATCGAAAACCACTGTCCACGATCATGTAGTGAAGCTTGGTTACGTAAGTCGCTATGATGTATGGGTTCCGCATAATTTGGCCGAAAAAATTTAATGGATCGCATTTCCATCTGCGACTCGCTGTACAAGCGCAACGAAAACGTACCATTTTTGAAGCAATTAGTGACGGGTGACGAAAAATGGATCATTTACAACAATGTAGAACGAAAAAGATCCTGGGGTAAGCGAAATGAACCAGCATTAACCACTCCGAAAGCCGGCCTTCATCCAAAAACAGTCATGCTCTGTGTCTGGTGGGATTGGAAAGGAATCCTATATTATGAGCTCCTACCACACAACCAAACGATAAATGCAGATAAGTACTGCTCGCAACTGGACGAATTAAAGACAGCGATTCAGGAAAAACGTCCAGAATTAGCTAATAGGAAGGGCGTCGTGTTCCATCAGGACAATGCCAGACCTCATGTTTCTTTGACTACCCGACAAAAATTGTTGGAGTTTGGCTGGGATGTGCTACCTCACCCACCGTATTCACCAGACATTGCACCTTCAGACTTTCACTTATTTAGGTCTGTGCAAAATTCTCTTAGCGGCAAGAACTTCGACTCTTTGATCGACATAAAAAACCACCTTGAGGAATTTTTCGCCGAGAAACCTAAGAAGTTCTGGGAGAATGGAATCTTCCAGTTGCGTGAAAGATGGACAAAAGTTGTGAAACAAAACGGTGCATACATAAGTCAATAAATATTTATCGACATAAAAAAATGTTGCCTTTGAATTTTCCTTCAAAATCGGCACGAGCTTTCCGGACGACCCAATATTAAACATGTCGGTATATTAAATATTTCCTCATTATTTTTTGACATTTAATACTAGATTGCGTTTGTTCTAAAGAATAAATGAACAATTTTCTTGTTTGAAGTTTAATTTACATAAAGATTCTTATTCTCATTTGCTCATAATTAAAAATCAGTGTATTTGAATCATTTTGTGGAGTAAGTTCGGTCGCAAGCTACGTCGAATTCAAAAAATGTGCTTATGCAAGATGTTCAACTGTGTCAAACCGGAAATCCAAGATTTTATCGGTCGGCAAAAATTTCAGTCCCACTATTGTCGCGTCCCTGTCTGTTGCAACAAATATTAGTTTAATCTCACGAGTGACCAAAAATCAGGCGAAATATATTCGGCAAAATATTTACGCAAATATCTCGTATCACGATCGCAAAGGATTAACGTGCGCCATAACGCAAGTAACTCCTGCAGTATGTTTTACCTAACATGGTGATCCGTGCGCTCCAACATCAATAATTAGCATGAAGGATAGATGCGCGCATAGCCGTGTATACGTATATCTTCCTCATTAACGAGGTTGTTTGTTGCTTTGTGCATGGTTAGAAGATAACATATAGGCGATACGCATTGTCGACAACGCCAAATAGTTGTTTATCAACAAGCATACCCATATTTGCCCACATATGACTAATTGCGCCACTGATGTGGTATTAATGCAATATGCATCGAGCCGAGTAACAAATGTCAATATCTGAGGAAACGTTGATCGCTATTTCCGCGAGAAATAAAAATAGTAAACTGATAAATTGCTTGTACATATTCAGAGAAAAAATGATTAACTATAATCATTTTACTATGCAATTATAGTCGCAAATACCGAAAACTTTTTTCTCAGGGTAACTTCTGTTTCTTTCGTTGATACTTGGCGCTTAAAACACGCAAAAATACTTTAGCGATTCACTTTTGCGCACATTTTCTTATAAATATTTTACGTTTAGCTTTAGAAAGTCGTAATTGAACGTACATGTATAAACAACTGTTCGTTTGCAAAAGTTGTACGAACAAACATGTAATTTGCTCAATTCGTTTCTGTGCTTGAGAATGGTAACCGTTTATCTTTTCGCTTTTACGTTTGTACTCGCCTTGTCTGGGGTGATCTCTGAAAGCGTTGTCTTCTTCCCGATTTTTATTCAAATTAATTAGTTACAACCAGTGACCCGTTACGATATAAAACGTTCAATCGCCCGTAATCATCGCATGCGTGACTCATGGAGACGCTCTTATTAAACGGTGCTTTGTCTTGCATTTGCATATGGTAATTGATAGGATTTATCGCGGGCAGCCTAACGTGACGCTTTTTATGGCACCGAGGTCGCGTAACGTAAATAAATTCTTTTTCTCTATTCGTGTAACTCGCTGTGCGACATTGAAACGATAAAATGAGTGATAATGTAGGCACGGTGAAATGCAAGAAACACGTAAACATCATTGTCAGCGTTTGATTAGTGAACCTTCGCGTTTTGCCGAGTTCATCGTGTCCGTAAGTCATCACGTGTTCCTCCCTGTTTCACATTATATTTTTGCTTTATTTACATATGAAATTTATACGTTTGTGTCGCGTATTTGTGTCATCTGATTTCTAGGTGTCATTGAAGCAAATTGTCACGAGTCACGAGTATCGTTGAAACGCTTGTGTGATAATCACTATTTATTATAATACGAAGCATTAACAAAGATTAAATTTGTTAAGCGAACTTTGCGTCTGAATGTTGCTCGTGTTGCAAGCGTTATAGCAGAAACATTGCGAGAGATTTGTACGATACTAGAAAGCTTTTCCACGGTTCGAGTCCCACGCTCTCGCTGTTCCCTTAATTTATCAATGACGTCAACGTAATTACTCAAATTATGTCGTTTACGTTACAAATTCCGCACTATTTCAGTCAATTGGAATCAGGACGTTGAATTCAATAAAGATCGTTTTCGAGATGAAAAATTTTGAAATCAGAATTTTGGAAAATTGCTGCTCGGTTTAGCAGCATTATCTGTCTTGTGATGGTAAAATAATTTCCACGAAATTGTCATTTTGACACTATCCACGTATCATATAATTTTTACGATGCAATTTCCTCTAATGGAAACATATATAAGTAGAACACGAAATGTATCTCTTCTAATTTTTCCGCACATTTTTCTGAAGTTTGTGTAATGCAATTCTAATTCTTAATTCACTAATATTAACTAATTGCTTGAGCGGATTATAATTGAGCAATGTTTTAGTATTACCATAATTGCCGCAAGTAATTGAATCAAACTAATAAGATAATGTGTTTGACTTGTTATAACAGAACATAGTGTAGCTTGTTAAGTGAACGCTGCATAATTATGTTTCTCTCATTACAAAACTGTTCTTATTATATAAACACATCAGTATATGTAAGAAGCACGTGCAGAAAATGATATAATGGAATTATTAATAAATATAACATTTATTGACTTATTGTTTGCTATAGGAATGGGAAAATAATATAATTTTATTGTGTAACATTATTGTGTAATGTGCAATCTCAGACAATTTAAACAATAAAATTGTGTTATTCTGTATAGGTGCATCTGAGTTATTTAATAAAATGAATGTAGGCAGTATTGTATATTTTACAAAATTGTAATTTTAGCTTTTATTAGCAAATTAACAAACATTGGCAAATTCGAAATATCTATGTGTATTTTTCACAATACTACGAGATATGTCCAATCGATTTGCATGATATTGCTGCGCATTTTCCTGCACATCTCAAATAGACTCATCCGTTGTAAATTTCAACGCTGTTATTCCCGATATAAACCGTGTGATTTACAGACAGAACTGGCAGCTGGCAAAATGCGATTGAATCCATCCTCATGCCTAAATATTCAACTGACTCCTGATTTGTCAATAACAGAAAGAATAATAAAAATCGGACAAACCATTACTCAATCAATTTTTGACATCGTACATTGAAAATGGCACGAGTAATATATTGCACTTAAATTACATTGTAATAAGATAATTAAACTTTTACAATTTGTTGTTTTGCATCTCTGAAGTGTGAAAAGTGGAAATCAATGGTCTAAATTAAAGGATGATTCCAAAATTACCTGTTATCACTATTAAAATAGAGTAATTCCTACATTTCATGTTAAACGTGCTCTTATAGCATCTAAAATTCAATTGATATCGATTTGGCATAGTTCAAGCGGATTTCCGCTAAAATTTTCAATCGAATTCTCTCACACAGACACTATCGATTGTTCTCGTTTCGCATAAAAAAACGAAAGCACTTTATCTGGTTATACATGTATATAATGTGTTTAATTTTCTATATATCAATGTCAAATGTGGTTATTACGGAATTATTAAACAAGAATTTTAAAAATTAGAAATGCAGCTCTCGAAATATTTGCAAAGGTGCATTGATACGCGATATGTAGCGCGCGGTCGGTACTTGAAAGCTAAGAGAGCAGTGAAAAACAAAGTTAAATGAAAAGGATAACAAACTAATTAAACTACTATCCACCACCGAAGCTTGAAGCACCCGGCGTTGCTTCCGCTTTCCGGTCTTTCTGGCCGCCCTGTTCCTCTCTCTTCGCGAGATTACCATCCGTTCCTATATACATGTGCGGACAATATGTGTACAACGCAGAACATCTACGTCTGGATTATATATGCAATACATGCTTGATTGTATATAGAAGCTTTGTGAATACCGCACGCACACACGTTACGTACCTTCCACATCGGTGTAAATAATCTGGATTTGACGTGTGTGTATGTATGGAAAGGGAAAAGAACTCGCTTGAATTTAATAATTTACAATAATATAATAAAAGAATAAGTTAATAATATTATAATGCTAAAGTCTGAGTTATATAATCTAAATTATTATTGTCTCCATAAAAATCATATTGCATTAAATATAACATTATATAATATCATCACATTGTTGTATTACGTATCGCAGAGCTTCTTACAATTCGCAGCTTTAGGAAACGTCGAGAACAGCTTTTATTCTCTGATAATAATTTACCAAATTTTTAAAGACGAGTTTGATTAGCCATTTGGCGTAAACATATTGGGTCGTCCGGAAAGTTCGTGCCGATTTTGAAGGAAAATTCAAAGGCAACATTTTTTTATGTCGATAAATATTTATTGACTTATGTATGCACCGTTTTGTTTCACAACCTTTGTCCATCTTTCACGCAACTGGAAGATTCCATTCTCCCAGAACTTCTTAGGTTTCTCGGCAAAAAACTCCTCAAGGTGGTTTTTTATGTCGATCAAAGAGTTGAAGTTCTTACCGCTAAGAGAATTTTGCAAAGACCTAAATAAGTGAAAGTCTGAAGGTGCAATGTCTGGTGAATACGGTGGGTGAGGTAGCACATCCCAGCCAAACTCCAACAATTTTTGTCGGGTAGTCAAAGAAACATGAGGTCTGGCATTGTCCTGATGGAACACGACGCCCTTCCTATCAGCTAATTCTGGACGTTTTTCCTGAATCGCTGTCTTTAATTCGTCCAGTTGCGAGCAGTACTTATCTGCATTTATCGTTTGGTTGTGTGGTAGGAGCTCATAATATGGGATTCCTTTCCAATCCCACCAGACACAGAGCATGACTTTTTTTGAATGAAGGCCGGCTTTCGGAGTGGTTAATGCTGGTTCATTTCGCTTACCCCAGGATCTTTTTCGTTCTACATTGTTGTAAATGATCCATTTTTCGTCACCCGTCACTAATTGCTTCAAAAATGGTACGTTTTCGTTGCGCTTGTACAGCGAGTCGCAGATGGAAATGCGATCCATTAAATTTTTTCGGCCAAATTATGCGGAACCCATACATCATAGCGACTTACGTAACCAAGCTTCACTACATGATCGTGGACAGTGGTTTTCGATATTTTCAGTATCTCTGCTAATTTACGTGTCGTGTAGCGCGGGTTATTCTCGATCAGTGTCTTGATTTGGTCATCATCAGTAGTAGAGGGTCTGCCCGAGCGTTCTTGGTCTTTAAGGTTAAAATCACCAGCTCTAAACTTAGCGAACCACTTACGTACGGTTCTTTCAGCTAAAGCGCCTTCTCCGTAAACAGAACATATCGAATTTGTTGTTTGTGAGGCATTTTTGCCTTTCCGGTAATAGAAAAGCATCAAGTGTCTAAAATGTTCTTTGTTTTCTTCCATCTTGAAAAGAGTACAAAACTGACACGAATCAATTTATCTGAAACAACTTGTTTCCTAAAGATGCGTTGAAATGTCACCTTTAAGCATATGTATATAAATCGTATGTTTTCAATAACATTGATATATTCAGACACGTTCCAACGCCATCTATTAAAAATCGGCACGAACTTTCCGGACGACCCAATACTTGTATTAGCGATTCTTGCCGATTGAGCTGCTTTATTTCTTGCGATTTACACGCCTGAATCTTACCAGGCAAGGCCGTAAGAAATACGTCGCGAGACATCTGATCCTCGTAAACTAGCAGCCGCAGCTGAAGCAGCGAATTCGAGAAATCCAGTTGAGCGATAAAATTATCGTAACGTCACCGCAGAATTTGTACTCTCGCCCCACTTTGGGGGGGACCGAAAGCGCGCATCTATTTGTAAGGCCACGGCGCCATTTCGGCTTCTTCTTTTCCGATGGACTTTTTATGCGAAACCATTACGGTCGTTCCATGTCTCGTACATATACTTTATTTCTTCAATGTAGCTTTCTTTTCGACTATGTTATCGAGAAAATTGGAGAGTTTATCTCTCGACCATGCTTCTCCAGTATCGGTGTCCTTGCGCTCCGATCGTTATTATTGTTTGTCCGTAAAACAAATGGAAACGACGTACACCACAAAGTGAACCAAGCATTTTTAGTATTTCTGTTATCGGATAGAAATGTGCGTTGCCCGATAAAAATCCTCGTCGCTTTGAATAACTTGATACGGGAAACCACTGCGGTAGATTTTTTGTTTTTATGAAACTAGCGGAGTTTTATGATCGGAGGACCGCAGGACCGAGATCGTGCGAGTGTACCGGCGTGCTCCAGAAGGAAGGATTACTAAACTCGTTATCGCGAGCTTTTACCGGCATTGCTTGCTTGCGGTGACGTTTCCGAGATAGAGTTACAAAAGCGCGTCCCACTTTACGGATGAATACTGCCTGCATAAGTTGCTCCCTGTGCACAGCAGGTACCTACGCCTCGTTGTCGTTCGCATTCTGGTAACAGATAACGACGCTTCGCGATACGCGCCTGTGCAGTCTCTTCGTTATCACCCGTATATCGACTTCCGCCCGATATCGCGGCGCGATAACTGTCACCGGGATGTCAAATCGATCTGGCAGGCTCGCACGTGCGGCGAGATTGATTGAAAAAAATTAACGTATTGCTTTTTCAAAAAAAAAAAAAGAAAAAGCAATAACCGAATATAAATAATTGCTTTATATACGAGGTGGCACGCGTGCGCTGACCGGAAGGTCCTCGCGATAATAAAGTCCCTTCGTAACACCGCTACAATACTGAAAGTCTTGTCTGAAATCCCACGTGATACCGGTCCGGCTCGACCCGGCTCGAGTAAAAGCATGGACGATGGTCTCTCGGTGCACGAGATACTAGTTGGAAACTACGCCGCAGAGTTACATCCAACTGCATTACTCGAGGACGACTCTGTGCACGAGCCATTTATACGCCGGCCATTTATCTGGCATCTAAGACAGAACTGAGCGAGATACACCGTGTACGCCAATCCGAATAATACCGAGCGAAATGAAGCGCCTGGATCATGTTGCATCTAGTGCACCTTTATTCCACATTTGCGAGTAACGACATGGAAGAGTCTAGATTACTTTTGGGATCAGTAAGAGTTTTAGACTGATTCGGAAAAGTTTCTATTAGCTTTATGCTTTATTAAATAAAAAAATATCTCAGTGAAAAAAGAAATAGGAAAAGATTGGGATGCATTTTGTTTGTTTTTTATAATTAGCTAAATTTTGTATGTGCAAACTTGTTTCCTGATGTGGATTCCAACTTAACATGGATTTTCTAATGATTCATCATTCTTGTCAAACCGCAGTAGAGCAAGCGAGAATAACGTTCCTTATCGCATTTCTATCGTTATTCTTTCACATAAGAGGAAGGAAATGCCATTTCCGGCCGTAGCCTGTTGGTTTGAAACCATGGAATATCCCATCAAACATGACTCTTACCAAGCTCACATTTCAGCATCAGACCAGAGAGATTGTCTATCGGCAAATTTACATGAAAAATTATTTAATTAAAGATTCTGCTGTAAAGTTAAAGATAAATTAGCAAGCAGAATCTTAGTTGACGTGGTTATCGATGTGTACTTTTATGACTTATTATATGCAGGATGTTATTATTTAAGTATGCAAATTAAGTCGATACTTTTTTAAAGAAATTGAGCTTTATTAACTTTTTTTCGAAAGGAGATTCGTTAGCTGTGTAGATAGATGGAGAAAAGTATTAGAATATTTCAAAGATTGACATGTTTATTCTTCTTTTTTGTAAAAGCTCAATTTCTTCAAAAAAAGCATTGAATTAATATGCATAATATCGAATAATATCGAACGTTTTGAACATTTTGGATTCTCCTCAACGGACTGACAATAATGACTGCTGATCGTGATGATCTAATAACTGCGATCATTTAAGTTTCTAGAAAAACTATGTAGAGAAAGCTTCGCGAAAATGTAGGAAGCCGTATTTCAACGTGCTGCTCTCGTTTGCACGTTAATATTTAGCGAGCGTAATTTGTTACGTTTGTACAGGCCATTCCATTATCACTCTCAATTGTCTACGGCGAATGCGACGACGACGACAACGACGATGTCACAATGTAGATGCAGCGAAGCAGCTCGAGTCAGACGAATGTAGAGGTAGCCTCGCGTGCATCTGCATTGGAAGTTATTGTTTCACACGGCTGTACGGTCGCGCGCATTAATTCACTCGCGGTGCATCGCGAACAAGCCCACTGCAAAATGAGATATCGCGTTCGATGTCCGTGTTGTTCTCTTGATTCGCTCTTATTCTACTTCATCTATCGATGGACCCGATTGTGTAATACAATTCTCATCAAAAGGCCGAGAAATTTCTCGTTTCGTGGACGATTCACTTCTTAATTATTATTATCCAACGTATTATTTGAAAGCAACGAAAAAATAAACGAAAGATATTTATCGTTATTCGTACGTTTCTCAAATAACATTGGCGTTAAGTGAAAATACTTCCCGTTGCAGTCTGCTAAATCAGGCCGCGCCTTATTGATCGGCGTTGACAAACTGGTTGCCCGAGACATCGAGTGCAAGCTGCAAACTAAGAAGAAAGCATCTGCGAGAACAATTAATTAATCTGTCAATTAATCGATTAGTCTGAAGAACATAATCTATAATCTTGAAAGGGGCAGTTCTTTATTTATTGCCACGCGTAATTCAGCTGACTTTTCATTCCGTTCTGTCTGGAGTATTAAGATTCACCGTGACATGCCCTTAACACCGTTCCGCTAAATAATTTAAAAGAATTAAAATATTAAGTCGTTTACAAATGCACATCCGTTATGCTTTTCTAATTATTAAACAGTCGTTGCACAAACAAGTAAGTGTTATGATATTATTCACAATTACATTCACAATTACATTTTAACACATTTATCGTACTTTACCAGTAACCATCATGGCGATGAAGGTGTTAAGGGCAACATTCCATGAAATGTCAAAAATGTAGATATAAAACAGTGAAAATGTACAGCATTGCTGCGAAGTCATGGAATCCGGACTAACTTTGGTAATCTCGTACTTCGACCGACGGTGTGAAGCGTCATTATATTTCTCGCGCGTGTTCGTTACGTTCTGGTGAAGTTTGACTCGATTTTCCTTGCGCCAGCTTGGCGACTGGCTATGTAGAAGACGAAGGCGACTTTAAACGAGTTTCTTTATGCGTCGATTATACCAATCCCGCGGGGGTAGAAATATATTTCGTGTCCGGGGTCCTTTCTCTTTCCTTTTCCTTTTTTTTTTTTACGCTCGTTCAGCATTGTCCTAACGTCGCAACTTTTACCGAACTGCGTGGAACTTTCGGCTCGACGTGAGTGACATCGTCGTGGAAGTTTTATCGACTCTAGGAAGCGAGAGAGTACTTTTATTGCTAAATATAACGGTGCGCAAGATGTATGGCGGAGGATTAGACGAAGAAGACAAATATGCCTACTTTATTCTCGATGATGAGCCTTGGAGGATGAATCATCCAAGGTGAGAGTATGCCGAATGAGTTCACGTGTAGATCTCCAGAACGTAGAAATCCAAAAATAGGTTTTACATCTGTAAATGTTTACTAATGCGTGTATAAAGATATGCAAGATGTACGCGTATCGTTAGAAGTTAAAGTTCTTTGTGGCGCAAACATATATTATGATTATCTATAACTTATATCGAAACTCTCCAAGTATCTCTTTTAACAGATCGAATAATTATTACCTTAAGGGGGGAGCCTGCTTTAGAACGTTGAAAATAAGGAATAATTTTACGAATTTTTTTTGGAGAAACTATACAGCGGACCATTATAAAACTTTGATGCATTTATTAGTACATGTTTAAAGATAAAAAAATTATCTTTTTATTTGAATATATCGCCTGTAGAGGTCGTCCTGGAGGCATTGTAAATTGGTGAGCATTCTCCTGCCTCCAAATTTCATCCAAACTGAAAAATTGAAATATTTTCTCGTTATTTATGAATTCCCATCGTCGATGAACCTTTAATATTTATAAAAACATTAAGTTAAACAATTACTTTTGCATGAAAAAGTTCAACAACTTTGCCTAAAAATCGTACTTTTGTGTTCTAAGCTCCACCATTTTGGCACTTTTCAACTTTTTTCTTCTCTCTTTGGTTCATCGACGATGGGAATTCATAAATAACGAGAAGATATTTCAATTTTTCAGTTTAGACGAAATTTGGAGGCAGGAGAATGCTCAGCAATTTGCAATGCCGGCGACGCGGCTGCACTAAGATTTCTCCAGGACGACCTCTACAAGCGATATATTCAAATAAAAAAATAATTTTTTTAATCTTTAAACATGTACTAATAAATGCATCAAAGTTTTATAATGATCCGCTGTATAGTTTCTCCAAAAACAATTCGTAAAATATACCTTATTTTCAGCGTTCTAAAGCAGGCTCCCCCCTTAAATTATCACGTAATATCACGTTGAGCACAACTTTTAGCATATTACGTTCTCGTTGAAGATTCTTTTTCAACTGTTATTGCATTATAACGTATTCACTGTTACAAATTTTAATTCGATGTAGGTGTTTGTCATAATTATAAAAAAGTTCTACGGAGTTAAATTTTGGAAATTTGCCATGCTACGATACGCGCGTGTTTTAATTTTCGCTTTACTTTATTTCTCCGAATGCTCAAATCGCTGCTGGGCAGCAAAGGCAGGTCTCAAAATTGTCTGCATCCGCAGTGCGCTTCAAAAGAGCGGCGCATGCATGCCTTCAACTTTGTCCGTTTTTTGAACGTGAGGAGTACTCTTTCACCCGGTAAAACCTTGATGAAATGCTGCTCCACTGTGCATTCGGAACTCCGGATGCGGTTCGATTGCATTCTAGCAACGGTATGTAATCGGCGGCTGCCAGCCACAGCGTTCGGTAACGTACGAGGAGGTAAAGGAAGAGAGAGAGAGAGAGAGAGAGAGAGAAGATATAATAATTCCGTTGATGACGACGACCTCGCGCCGCGGATCCCCCCAATCAGAGATGATTTGCGGCGAGGGTGATTTTTGTCGAGTTTTGTTAAAGGACTTGGTTATTGAGTCACGTAGATGGTTGATTGGACGAGCGCAAAGTTCAGTTTGCAAGTGAGGATTATTAGCTCTCATTACCCTTTCTCGGTTAGCCGTCATGATAATTATGTGTATCTATACCCCCAAAATACAACTGTAATATTGCGCTGTTGTTATTATTATTATTATTGTACATGTCCTATGTACGATCGCACGGAACTGTTAAAGTTATTTCATCATCAGCTATTTCATCATCATACGTCGCGCGTGGAGGGGAAAAAAGAAAGAGAAAATTCTCTCGTTTCCTTCTGATAAAATTTAATGCAGGAATTTCTTTATCGTGTTCCGGCCTTGCACAATATAAATCGCGCAAGACCAAATATCCCGTATATCCTGCTTGCTTTTATCGACGGCGCCGATATCATACGCGGCGAGAACACATAGCGCAGGCAAGAGCAAGAAGAAAGATATCCTCTTCCAGACTCTTATTACGGTATTCTTCTCGGAAGTACCTTCTGTATGATCGCATGAATGAATGAGTAATGCGTCGTCATGAATTAAACATGCGGGCGCGTGCGCATAGCTATGGCGTACCACACATCATGCTGTGGAGTACGCAGAGCACACAGAGAAACCGGCGAAACCTTTTCTTCTCATTTTCTTTAACGACGTACGTTTGATACAATCGAAATTAGTTCGGGCTTCAAGATAACGACGATTGAGAGAAAACATGCAATTTAGAAATATTTCATTAGAATATATATGTCTATTATATATATTATAATATATTAGGGGTGTGATTTAGTTTTGAGGGTTTTTTTGCTCAAAAACGCATGTATTTAAATATGATAATGAATGAATACCTTAATCAAACTATTTTCCTTCGTTTTCTATAACTTTTTCCCATCTTTCTGGCAAGAGATGGATTCCACCACGATAAAATCACTCTTCTTTTCAGTTGATCCATTCGTCGACGAATTTTCGCACTTCTTCCAAATTATGAAAGTGTGTATCCTCTAAAGCGTGTTGCATCCACCGGAACAAATAATAATCGCATGGAGCAATGTCCGGAGAAGACTTGCCATTCAAGCTCTAATAGTGTTTGTTTCACTGATAACGCAACGTGAGGTCGAGCGTTGTCACGAAGAAGAATCACTTTCCGTCCTTTACTCGCAATTGGTGGTCGTTTTTGGTCCAATGCTTGCTTCAACTTGTACAA
This sequence comes from Ooceraea biroi, assembly GCF_003672135.1. Classification (NCBI taxonomy): domain Eukaryota; kingdom Metazoa; phylum Arthropoda; class Insecta; order Hymenoptera; family Formicidae; genus Ooceraea; species Ooceraea biroi. Next base: position 10,112,622 of record NC_039512.1, read on the forward strand.
TTGGTGTCGATAACGATCAGCCGTGACAGTCTCATGCGGATTTAACAGCTCATAGTACACTATCCCACCAAATACAGAGCATTACTTTTGAACCGTGAATGTTGCGTCTCGGAGTGGATGTTGACGGTTCGCCTGGATCCACCCATGATTTTCTGCGTTTGGGATTATCAAAATAGATCCAATTTTCATCCCCAGTAACAATCCGAGACAAAAGACTCTTCTTTTTTTGCCTGGCGATCAACGAAATGCAAATGTTCAAATGGCACTTTCCGATAATTGATGTCGAACCCATTCCCTTCTTTCTGAATTTTTCCCATTTCATGTAAATGTTGGTAACTGTTGTACGATCAACATTTAATGCTCTGGCAAGTTCTGAAGTGGATCGTGTTGGATTTTCGTGCAATAATGCTTGCAAATCTGCATTTTCAAGCTTTCTTGGTTGTCCCGAGCGTTTTTTGTCCTTCACATCAGTATCACGACTTTTAAAGCGTCTAAACCAGTATTCACAGGTCTTAATTGATGGGGCAGAATCACCATAAGTTTCCACAAGAATTCTATAACCGTCAGCCGCAGTTTTCTTTTGATTAAAAAACAAAAGCAACGCATGTCGAAAATGCTAAAGAGCTTTCGGAAGTTGCATTTTTACGATGATATAAACACGACTGTTATTGCATCTATTGCTATAATGCTACTAAATGTCATGGATAATGTCAACACTGTAAGAAACAACAGTTATCGGAAACAGCTATTGGAACAAACTAACACTACGGCCATCTGTTGCAAAACCCTCAAAACTAAATCACACTCCTAATACATTTAAGCGTCACTTTTTAATGTCTGTTTTATTCTTTGTTTCTTTGTTTATATTGACTTATGCCAACATCGTTATCTAAGTTAGCTACTAGTTTATTTCTGTTATAAATGCATTAAATTACATTACGCGCTCGCGCGTGTAAACAGCGACTCAAGATTGCATAGAAGAAAGTTTAATGTTTGCTCAAGAAAAGAAGACATAAAAATGATTATGATAAAAAAACATAATTTTATTATACAAGCTTGTTTCATTAAGTACAATATAAATCTCTTTAACGTGCAAAATATATAACAAAATAGTCAGCCATGTTACAATAGTAAAGAAGATTGCGCAGATGCGAGGATTGATGGTTGAAGCTCAAGTGGCAGCAAGTAGCTCAAGCTGAGGCTTAATTAGAAATAACATACGACGTGTTGACGCATTAATGATCGTACAAGTGACGATAACTCCAAAGAGGCCCCGATAGTCGACGCCCGCAATCATTTTATACGTATGTAACTGTTACTTCTCCAAGCCCGAGCTGCCTGAGAGTCGGTCGCGGACCCGTAGGCTCCTCGACTCTTGACGCCTTCTTGCCGAGGGTATATCCCGGATATATTTAGTACAGGACGGGCCCCTCGCCTCCGGGTTTTATTGCCCCGGGGAGAGGCCGATGAAAAACTAGTCGGCGCCGCGTGTGGATTACAGGAACGTCTTCTTCTTCTTCTTCTTCTTGTGCAACCGTCATGCTGCTTACGGTACGCGTTTACGGTAAGGTGAATCCCCCCCGCCCGCGCGCGTCTTCCCGCGGCAAGAAGGGAACACGGTGTTGCGTGACAACGCGCGGCACATCTCGCGCCGTGAAAAATTCGATGCGGATTCACGGAGCGCCGCGATTCGCGGCAGACTTCTCCTTTTGTAATTCCAGTCTTTGCCGAGGGGGGAAGAAGAGGGTGAGAAAAAGAAAGACTGCCAATAAAATGGAGCGTGCGAGGAGCGAGTGTCGTGCAGTGATCGCGCAAACGACTGCGTAAAAACAGCAGCTGCAAATTGCAAAGTAACACGAGAGAGGCCGGTGAAGCCCTTAGCGAGTCGTGGCGCGAAGCTCCACGGTGCTTCCGCGTCGTCGCGGTTGCTTCCGATTTTTCTCGGTCTTCTCGCGTCGTCCCGCGACTGCTCTCGCTGCCAGGGTCGCGCGCGCGGTACCGCGGGATTAATTATCCGCGGTGCAACACCGGCGCGGAATAAATTAGTCTCACGCTCGCGCTGGCCACGCGGATCGACGAGTGCAAAAGGGACGGGGCTGTCTTCGAGAGAGGAGATGAAGCATTCTCTCTTATTAATCTCGCGCGTTTGTCAGGAGCGAGCGACGAGCCCTCGCGGGAAAGACCTCGCGAAGAACGGGCCGGCAATTGGCACTCGCGCGGGAACGAAACTGTTCGTTTCATCAGGAGAGGAGGAAATCCTACGAATTATTGCGTGATGCAGTGTTGTGCAGCGCGCCGTCTTACGATGAAACGTTCGATCGGAATTTGCACGGCGAAGTGATTCGTAACGTTTTGCTTTTTTAAACATCAAGAAAGCTAGAAAGCTCTCTTTTAATCAGAATCACGAAATAGCATCTCTGATTTTGATTGGCCGTTTACGCCAACTAATTACTCTGGAATTACTCTGGAATCAAGATGCGACACTTCTGTCGAGTTCATTTCGCTCCTCGACTTCACAGGAAGGGGATAGAGGGGCACTCATCTTGCCAGACTTCCGCATTTGGAAACGCCGCGATGATTTAAGCGCGCATAATGTAACCTTCGAACAATGCGAGGAACTAGCGACCCATTATAAGCGACGACGAGAGGGTATTGCACCGGATGTCTCGGGCTCTCTGATGTCCTCAACGACCGACAGCCGTTCGAGCGCGCGCGCGCGCGCGCACGTATGTACGCGCGCACGCACGCATCGCGGAAACGCGTGTATACGCTTTCCGCGTGCGATGTACGTCGTTACGAAGACGGCCACATATACGTCCTCTCTGTAACGCCATGTGTCCGCAACATGCTCGATTGTCGTCGCATCCTGATGTTGCCACGTCAGTTTTGGACTTTGTTAAATAAATTCTGAAATTGGTGAAAAATGAACAAATAATAGCTCGAGATCTGGACCCAAACTTTGCTCGATCCATGCTTAACGAGAATATATTATCGAGAAAGCAACAAGTTTTTAATTATAGAGTATTAACTTCCACGTGTTTAAAAACGTTTCAGAGAATGATAAAGGATTATTTGTCTCGTTCGAAATACGGATGAATTTTCTAGTTCGGAAGAATCGAGGACGAATTTCATCGAAATTTGGCGACAGGGGAATAATGACCTAAAAAAATAAAAAAACCGGAAAAGCGTCCACTTTTTATAAAAAATAATGTCATTATATCGCGTTAAGTGATATCGCTCGACGCGACACGTATTAGTCTAACACAGACGTTCTTTCTTTAATTTTAATTCATTTGTGGCGAGAGCTGCGAGCACGCATACGTTCATGCATTTAAATAACTTATTTCGAGAGTTGCACGAGGCGCGCACGAGAGAAAGATACGACCCGAATCTGTATTCTCATCACGAATGCAAATATACACGTTTTTCCGATTGAATCCGATAACCGGGGATATTTAATCCTGATGCGCGCGGCAAGCGATGGTTTCAGATGCGAAATGAACTTTTCATTTCAAGCCGTTTCATATTCACGCGGAATGGAATCCACGAAAAACTTTAATCCAGCTTTCAATCAACTAAGCCCCGTCGTCGTCGTCGTCGGTAAACCTCCCTCGATGCTGCATCGATCGATGAGCACTCGAATCCATTCGTAAGAATATCCAGTCGATGTTAAATCTTACGTCGGTCTCTACGCGGTTTATGTAGATTCAATTTTATGAAAGAATATTCTCTGATATTCTCTCGTGTACTAGTATTTTTGCATGCATACGCGATGAAAATGTTAATCTGGAAAACCTGGATGAAGAAATATAATAAAAGAAAAATAAAAACATAAACCGATGTTAAATTATTTAATAAAAGTTTCCGCTTGTATAATGATTGCGTAACGATTGCTATTCTGTTATTATTTATATTATTTATGCTAGTTTTGTTTATACTGCTGCTCGCGCAATATGCTAGGAGCCAATTTTCTTTTTCTGGACTTCAATTTTTATGTGAGCTACTTTCCTGTACTATTTGAGTTAAATCCTTCTGAAAATCGTTCCGCTTGCACTCAGTTCCTCGCAGCTGGTTTATATTTGTTCCAGAGTTTGATAGCGCACGCGAATTTCTGCCAGTGTCCCTTTTACGTTGACATCTCTCGTCGGTTTACTCTTTGTGCTCCACAGAACCAAAGTCGTAGTATTACGAGAAGCTTTGCAAAGAGAAAACGCGACGCGGAGAGAGAACAGGGAAACGACGGAGAAAAAGAGAGAGGCTGGCTGTCGCGAAGAGAAGCTGCCTCTACCGTAACGATCGATGACGAACTAGACTGACGAACATTTTCGCTCGTTGCGAAACGTAATTGCCACTTCGTTTTCATACTTTATACAGATTTTGTACCTGACTGCAATTAACGGCGTAATTCCATCGACATCGGAGCAGAATCCAGTTGCCCGGGTAACACAGACTCGTGAAAACATGAGAAATTCCATTTTACACGAGGTCGATAGTAACCGTAATGTTTTGCTCTCTATTTAAGTATGGAGAAATCTATATTGCATATAACAATAATCAAATAATATATCCAATCTATGATAATGTAATATTTTATAGTAATATAATATGTACAAAAATTATTGGTAGCTCCTAGATAGATTTTCGTTGGTTTTTCACGTAATTACAGTATTTTGCGGTTATCAAATGGTTTTAATAACGGAAGCCATCGATATCCAATGTGCATCAGTTTTAATTAAATAAAGGCACGTGATGTGTATAGTGTTTTTGCTGTGCTGCAGTGTTTACGTTGTATCATAATTTCGCTTTTTGTTTTTAAGTCAGTATTTAACTAGCAAATATTACGCAAATATATAACAGAATACATTATGATCACGTCGCTTGAATTACGTGATATTGCTAATCGAAGAAAATTTGATTTTTCTTTCTTTATTAATTAACAAGTTTCTCAGGAATGTATCGATGACAGGTACATTTCTGGTGCTTGGTAAAGGTACCGTTTGGCTGGTTGTACGAGAATAAATGGGTATGAAGTAGAATTTGCATTTCCGCTAATTGAATCACATCCGCGGTAAATAGCTTCAAAATTGCAGAGCGGCAAATCAGATTTTTATTTAATACAAAGGGAACTCTGCACCGCACCAACATTAAAATGGCGAATGAATATGCATTAGTATGCAAAATGTCGCTGTCGTATAATCCTACCGGCTCTACGCCGCATTCGCAAAAGCGATATTTGATCAGTGTTTTCCGCGTAATTAATTAAATCATACGCACGAGTTGAAGAATATCCCCAATTATCCCTTTCATCCACTGCTGACTGTTCGCGCCGTTTTTTCATCTTGTCAAAATTGGCGATAAAAAAGTTGCTTCTTCAAATTGGCTTGTTTTTATTTTGTTCTCACCTGGTGTTTCCACGTTGTGATATCCAACGGAATGTACCGTGCGTTTCTTCCCTTGAAGGAATTTTCTGTCTAGACACTAGACGTTTTGATAATAACGTCTTTACGCGAATAGTTTGCGTAGAGAAACGCGGAAACTCCCTAAGGTACCGTGCATACGTAATCGTTTGCAAAACGGAGGGATATCTCGTTCTCTTACTAAGATGGGTCTTGCCTACTTAGGCCATATTGTTATACTTCGTTGGTATATCATGGAAAAATTGTTTTTTTTTTTTTAATTTTTGAAAGGTATATAAATTTACAAACTATGTGAATAATATATTTATAATAATATTTATAATATATTTATAATAAATACATTGGTAAATAAGTATCGGAGATTTTTGTATAATAATTGTATTATCTTGTGGGGATAATTATAATTATATAAAAATAACGAAAGAAAGAAAAACTGTAATTATAATATGATCATCTCCTCCTTCTCTCTCTCCTTTCTTTCTCTTTCTCTTGGGCATCTCTCACGGTAAACTGAAGAAAGTTGATTAGAGTCGCTCGCTAACTTTTTCTCGCATGCCACGACAGAACGCCATTCATTCACTGGCATTCAATACGAGCATATACAGCTGCTGTTGCTGCTGTTGCTACTGCTGCTGCTGCTGTGCAATGAACGGTGTACTCGCGCACACGCGACATACAAAGGACGCGGCCGCAGCGAACGTGATTTATTCTGCGTCGGGCATTTTTATACGCGCTCTTTATGCATGCCCCATATAAGCCACGTATTATACGTCAGACGATGTGGAAAGTTGCACTTTTTATTCATCTCTTCCTCATTAAGACCGTCTAATTGTGATCGTCGAGCCTGACCGCTGATCGTAATACGTCACAGGCGAGCACCTGGCATCACGCTGTATCTAGCCAGTTGGGTATAGCCACAGTCTCCATCTCGGTCTTAAACAAAAAAGTTACTTTACGAGTTACTGAACTCGCTAAACGGCTGCTACATCATTCCAGTTCTGTTCCATACTTTTTCTTCCCCTCCTCATTCAGTTAACATTATCCTGACAAGTATAGCAGAAACTAAGAAGAAGAATGCTAGTGATTTATGTATAACGCTTCTTCGTGATGATTACCTTCTCGAAAAATTGTTTGCATTGAAAATTTTAAAGAACTCATTCTCATGGTGTTTAACAACGATAATATATATGTCAAATTTAATAGAATTTAATTTTTAATTTCTGAAGATAGAAGAGAGCAAGCAATTTTTATTATATTTTTATCCCTGATCTCGTTATACGCATAACCGTTCATTTATAATCGAGATCTGGGTAGTGCATAAGCACGTAAACGAGCTGCCAGCAGAGATAGCATGAACTGGAACAAAAGGAGGCGATGAAACACGGAACGGAACTGATACTGGTGTAATATGGCGGTAAACCGAGGCGAACCGAGGAGACGCAGCGTGCTCGCTCCTTAAGAGGAGTGCGCTCGGCCCGGAGATTTATGCCACGTGCCGGATTTGTGCCTGACGTGGGATTAATCTTTAGTCCCTCGGCCCCGTTACCTTGCAAAGTGAGAAACCGCTCATTACCTGTATCTGGCTTTGTAACTATGCTGTAACTTGTGGATATAATTCTTGCGCTAGGGCTTGATATTGTTACGTGCTAATCATGCGTTCAAACTTATAACTTGGAGCTCTGAGTTACTTGGAAGCTCAAATTATCGATTAGTCGAAGATAAAGGACTGCAACCTTTAAATAACATGGATTTATTTATTTATCTTATTTGCAGATTAGAAGTGACGTTAAATGTCGCGATAACTGCAAAGCTTATTTGATTGCAAAGTTTGCGACCAAACTTTGCGACTAGAATAACTAGAATGTAACAATGTCAGTTGCAAATCTCGCCGGGAAGCTACATTTTAGGGCAGTTTCGGGGGGTTAGAAGTAAAGAGCCTCGACAGAGCGCATGCAGCGCATGCATTAATCTATTATACACGCAGAGGTGTGCTCTCTTGAGCCTGTTGTAGTTTTAATTTTAATTTTGCGAAATAACGTTGAAATTGCCGGAGATAATGCATTAATAGATCGTTTCCCTTTTTGCAGGTCACGAACTTCTTGAAAAATTGCTTTACTCCGCCGAACTTGTAAGTAATTTTTGAGATCCTTTGAGAGTTGTGTTCAACTAGAGTACGAAACTTACCCGAAACGAGCCCCGATGGTATTTAGGAAATATATTTTCGTTTTACACGACGTCGCGCTAATATGGAAAACTTTGTTACGCTGTCGATGCCTCGTAAAAGAGTTTCGGTTCCTCACGGGAAATCCGCCAATTCTAGGCGTATTAAGCTTCTCCTGTTTACGATAAAAAATAACGATAGAAAAGTTTTTATATTAGAATATATTATTATAATTATATTATATATACAGGGTGAGGCACCTAAAATAGGCCACCTGAATATCTCGGCTGTTATTGGTGATAGAAAAAAATGTGTCAGACCAAACTTGCATGGTTTCGAGGGACACATAATTTGTTCTAAATAGTTTTTTATTAGGTGGACGCGTAGAGGTCATATGAAGGTTAACTTCGTTTTTTTAAATGGTATATGTTTTTTTACGTACCATCTAGTAGAGCGTTTGAAGATGCGCACATTGATCTACGGGTCAAAATCATCCAAGGTCACTGAAGGCCAATTGCAAGGAAAATAATTTACTTTATATTGCCTAGAGTTCTCTGCTATTAAAAATACTGTAAACTCAGAAATGAAAATGTTCTAGCTCTTAGAAATTTTTTCTTTTTCCGCAAAGTTCTGAGTTGTTGTTATCATTATTTTTTATATTGCCTAGAGTTCTCTGCTATTAAAAATACCATAAATTCAGAAATGAAAAAGTTCTAGCACTTAGAAATTTGAGCCTTCAGTGACCTTGAATGATTTTGATCCGTAGATCAATGTGCGCATCTTCAAACGCTCTACTAGATGGTACGTAAAAAACATCATACCATTTAAAAAAACGAAGTTGACCTTCATATGACCTTTACGCGTCCACCTAATAAAAAATTATTTAGAACAAATTATGTGTCCCTCGAAACCATTCAAGTTTGGTCTGACACATTGTTTTCTACCACCAATAACAGCCGAGATATTCAGGTAGCCTGTTTTAGGTGCCTCACCCTGTATATATAATATAATCATAATAGGAGCATATATACAAAGCATATTGAATTCTAACAGAAAATGTCAAATACGTTACATATAGCAAGATTAATCAGATTCAGACAGATAAATTCAGGAATGTACATAAAAAAAACATAGTACTACAGTTGATCGACATGTTGCAAACAATTGAAAATGATAATGCATAATGACAAAGCATGATAGATTGAAAATTGTATAAAAATTATTACCAATAATATTAAAAATGTCATTGTGTTTTAACGCCCAAGTATTCCTTGTTCCATTCGCGGGAAGTAACATAAATTGGACATTCCTTTCCGACTCGGAACTCGATTCTCGAAACGCGAAAGAGAATTGAATCATACTTTATTATCGCCATACGTAATACGTGCACGTCATGAACATTGGAACTGCGAATGTCGCTTATAAATTTGGAGGCACGTTCTTGCTCCGGGATGGGTGGCCGGACCAAAAGAACGAAAGGTGGATTTAGGACGTCGAATATTGGCAGTGTCGCCGGAGTGGACGAGGAGGGAAGAGGGTTACGCGTCCAGAATCGTATCCAAAATTCATGGCACGTGTGCTCCTAACGTAGCTCTCCCAGGAGCCCTTTACCTGAAGAGGTTACTACCTATTTTTATGTGTACCTACGTAGTTATCGAAAGGGAAAGGGCTGTGAGAGAAAGCTCGGATCGAAGCTCCGAGAGACCGTTCCAACTGCAATCCGCCGGGTAGGGCTAAGGAAGAGGGGGATCGGTACAATAAAACCTTTCAAGCGTGTAATCTTTATTTCATCAGTTAGAGACGTATGGCGACTTTTATTCGTGTTACTCTTAAGAAATTTTTTATTTTCTATAAAAGACATAAAACTGTTTAACAATTATTAGTCAATTAGCTTTAAATATAATATTAACTGTATCACGTGCTTCGATATTTTTATTTGCAAAAACCGTTGCCAGCGGATTCATTGATAATGCCGTCGAATGCCAAGAGCGCACTTCTTTCCTTCACGTTTGACCTTTTCTGACCTGTCATGCAACGAGGAGGATCAGGGCCTCCTCACTGGGTGATTCTCATCGTCCACCGTACCCCTAGTAACGGCCTTTACGTAACACCCTGACATTCTCGGATGGCTGGACGACCGTCATAATGCAGAGCACATAATGCGTACTGCTTTTTTTTCGCCGCAGAATCGCTTCATAGTAGTGGCAATCAGGATCTACGAGTGATGCGACATCAAAGATAGAGGGAGAGTAGAAACACGTGATTCGATTACATTAGGGTTGAGGCTCACTTAAGTAAAATGAGGCGTTTAAAAGAGCATACCTAAACCATCTTATATAATAGGATATTCCTATATATGGGATATACTAAATTGAAACGCACAGACATACAAATATACAATTTGTTTTTTTCAGAAATTAAAACGGAAGTATACATGAAAGCAGCCTTAACTCTTTTGTCATTTGCGATCTTTAGACACCTTGATAATTTCGTTGCTTTATAATTGCTGAGATTTTTGAAAAGAACTCCTTCAGATAATTTTGAAAACTGAACAAGTTTATATTCTAATATACTATTTTAATCAACACTGTGTTTTTCCGAACGTGAAAGAGATACCAAAGTTCTCTCTTTTGAGATTTTAAGATTTTGAGAGGAGACCTATCTTTAAAAAAGAAGTTTAATCCTAGATGAGCGCATCAAGATTATTTTATTTCTTAAAAATGAGAATCATTTTTTAACCACCTCTATCTGTAACTTTTCTCACGATAAGTGCAATGACCTGTAATTCAAGATTGCTCAAGAGTGTCATCTTTAACAATATCTCTATTTTTCACTTATTCCAATTACGTTTCACATAAAACGTGGTGACATACTCTATCGCGCAACGATTTAAACGCGTTAAGAGATTACCGCGTTGTGACAAGAAGAAAAAGAAGGTACAGTTCTGAGCTAGATGTACGCGAAGACGTCGTCACCGAAAGCTCGCGTTAATTAAGGCTTTTTAGCGAACGAGACGGAGCAGACGACGCGTGTGTAATTGTGCGCATTCCCCTGTTGGCAGCTTCGCCGTGGGGGCTTTGTCTTGAGAAACCAGGCTGGTTCTTAGCGTCTGAGGCTGCCTGCACGCCTACGGACAATGGTGATGGCCTACGACAATACAATTCTAGTTTATAGTATTTCCAAGACGCGAGCACCCCTGCTTCTCTCGATATCATCTACTTCGTCTCCTATTTCTGGCTTCCATAGTCCATCCTTTCTCTACTTATTGCCTCTCTTCTATTTTCTTTCGGTCTATCTCTATCCTGCTCTCTTTAACCCTTTTGTGAGAACGGTGAACTAAAAAAAACGACTGGTAAAATTACGCATGATGCGCAAACGATGCGATTAGACTAGGGCTCGGAATACTTTATTTGTTTTAATTCGCACTTTTTAAAATGGATGGCGCCAAGACCCGTTTTATAGTTTTAGATCGCTTCCTACGAGATTTGCATATAGCAATATCACTTCCGCCAGCAGACACTACACACATAAATATTTACACAGTCAGCAGGTATCTTTATCGTGTTTATCAATTTCCCTAAAACTTGATGATTTATGAAGTGCAAACTGTGTTCAAAAATATACCTAGTTAACAGCTTCCGATAAAACTATTCCGAAGACCGGCGAACGCCTCGTTGCAATAATAAATTGCATTTGCTAGAGATACATTATTTTGCTTTATCAGCAAATTAATGTGTTTCTATGCGATAATATTGAATAATTCGGAAAATCAGTTATAATAGTGAAAGTCTGTTATTGTTGTATCGAATACGCAAGCAGAAACGATTTTGTTGTAACAGCAATATTTTTCCGTATAAGCATACCTGAATATATCTGACAAATTGGTATAACATTTGCAAATGGTTGCAAGTTACTTGTGAATACTTGCGAATGGTTGCAAGCTACTCAAAACCGTTTCTCTTCAGGGAATATTTTTTTGAGAGAATTTCTCGATGATTTATTTCTGTACGCTATCTATGGACTAGATATGACTCGTTTTACTTTTGACGACGCATGCAAAAGCGTTTACTAGGAAGTAGCGACTCTACTAGAGGGCTTTACGGAGAAGATATGGAGAATCAGTACATCAATTTAATGAAAATCAGTTCTGCCAGACGTAGAGGACTTTCCTCGCGAATGTGATTGATGAGGCGCGCCGACTCGAGCGCATTTATCGTGAAAGTGTAGATTAGCATTGCTGTCGACAAAATATATTACGCTGGTGTGTCGCGAGAGTAATAAATGTAATTTAATGTGGTATAGAGCTACTACGACTCTCAGTAGATCGCCATGTTGCATATGTCATGTGCATTACACGCGACTATTTGCGCCATATATCTAAAAAGAAGCTTAACAAGTTGGAATTGCACACGCAACAATATGCTGTGTTAAGTGATAATAAAAATAGTGATAATTATTTCTATGTGATAATTGCGTTTGTATTTATCGTGAAATGCAGAAAGGATGATAAAGCTACAAGTTTACTTAATAAACTTACTCTCATGCCATTATTGTTGTTTAAAAGCCTCTATGAAATGTGATTTAATTACTCATTCAAATACTATGTACCTGACATAGGATCGATAAGAAAAATGGATATGACAATAATAGATGTATTTACTATTTGATATTTATTATTTAATAAAAATCAAACAGTTGTGAATCGCAATCGTTGATTATCTTCAGTGTAATAAATTCCGATATTTGCAGAGCTTACATTAGCCACAGATGCGATCTAAACTCTCGGTTCTCTAGTTCCGGTTATCAGATGATAATATATCCTGTGAAACGTGTAATATCATAATAGTAATAACGGAAGCAGAATAGATATCTCTGTGCGGAATTTCCTTTTCTCTACGCATATGCTTTTAACAAAACGTTGAAAACTTACAAAGTAAATCAAATCAACAAATTAAAACGCATATTATAGATAAAGCTCATAACTGATATGATCACTTTTTTTACAGCAGAGCACTTTTTTACAATGTAATATCTTTCTTCAATGTTCCAGAATAACGACTCTTCGAAATGTAACGTAATTGCGTACGGATTACTGATAAATTATTTCCGAGGGTAACGCGCGCTAATATCGGGCGCCTCACCCCACGTCGCCGATCTTTATCGTACATTCTCGTCGTCGACACTTAGGTCGTGGGCTACGTGGAAACGCACCCCCAGGATTGCTCTTATCGGCATCTATCCCGTCGTATGTCGTAGCGACGCCCATTTCCCACCCCTCGCCTTATCTCGCTGGTTGGTTCGCGTGAAAACCCTCTTTGGTCTGGCGTTTCTCTCCCTTGCCAGCTGAGAAGACAATACCCCCTAAAAAGGTAACAAACTTTTTAGTAGCTGCGAGAGGGAGAGACCTGAATGACGGGAAAACCGAGACCATATGCGAGCAAGTTTGTCGTAGTTCTTGTCTCGTCGCGCTCTATACTTTCCCTACATGAGAGTATTCTCTACACAAAGCGCGTATTCTCCACATTTACTGGCTGGAAGCTTTATAATTGCCCTCCAGCTTACAAGATTTCGTCAAATGATTGCGTATGAATGTATACATAATATCGCGGAGAAGTCTGTACATGAATATTACACGAGGAAAGACAAGGATTTCTGTGTTGCATTTACATGCTACCTTTTCTTTTCATCAAAAGACACACGATATTGGTGTCAAACTTTAAGTCCCCAAAGTACGTGTATGATCATATTAACATTTTATTTGTAATAATATTACCTAGCATTATCTCGTGAATATTATTGCGTTATTATTTATAATCAAAATAATCAAAGGTTTTTAAGGATTTGATGAGTTTAAAGAATCTATTTTTTGGAATTGTATTTGGAATTTTTATCAGGAATTAAAAATGGACAGTTTTTGCATTATTTTACTTACAAGTATAATATTTATTATTAACAGATAAAAACGAATTATTTATTTATTAAAAATAGCAAAGTGCACACTAACTCGTGGGCAAATGTACTAATAAAGAAAAAAAAAAGAAAATTGATATTTAATAATATTATTACATCATGCAATAATAACACAATTTATTTATCAATGAATATATCAAGCACATAAAATAAGAAACAAATCGAAATCTCTCTTCTTTATAAAAATTTCTTTATAAAAAGGGATAATATTGCAGATTTTAACGCGAAAAATAGAATTAGGTCAGTGCTACATCCGCGGAACGATAGTTCGTCAAATGCACTACAGATGGCCAGGTAGACTATGCGTAACTCGCAACTGGTTTCCAACTTAATGGCTATATAAGACGCCCGAGTGGAATCGTATGACTAAAAAGGGTGCTCGCTACTTCAATAGCGCGCGATGTCCTAGACGTTGCGGGGTATGGCTATCAAGACATACCCAGTACGTAATTTTTGAAAACATGAGGCTGTTAGCTGCCACCTGCACTGACGCCTCTGCCTTTTTACGTAAAAACTTTATCTACATCTTTCGCTGCATTATTAATGTTTCATTCCGTTTGAGTTACATGCGCACTCATTTTTCATTTTCTTTTTGTGTAAAAAATTACATTATGTATTAAACAATTAAATATTAAAAAATTTAGCTTTAATACGTTTGTAACGTATTAATTAATTATTGTGCACATATAAATTGCAATTCGATATTTCTTAAATAATAATCGTTGCTTCCTTGAAATCCAAAGTATAAAATAAAATACAAAGACGTAAACAAAGTTACAAAATTACGCAAAGTATGTATCAAATTGTCACTTTTTAATTAATCGGCAATAAATAACACACGAAGGAAGTTGCATAACAAGAAAAACACTTGTTTCGAAGAGCTTTATTTTTGATGAACCTGCAGCTTCTCTCGCAGAATAAATTGGAGTATCGTACGACAACGGCGTCGGACTAAGCCGCAGGAGAGGCGGCAGGTCGATGCGGCCATTAATAATCGAGAAGTTTCTTAGAAGTAAAACCGAGTGAAATCATCAACGGCTCCTCGATAGCATCGCGGGACTCTCGTCTACTCTTGACGGCGAGCAGCGCGCGCGGTAATCTTCCTTTCGCGCGCTGCGAGCCACGTCGGACGAGTTCATTACGGTTGCAACGCGGCTAACAGGATTTCGCTGGTTGTCGTAACGAGCTCTCCGTCGAGTCGTAATTCAAAAGTTGATTCGAGTGCCTGCAATTTATTGCCCCGGGACTTTTCCTCGCGGCGACGAGACGGGGGAGGAGGCAGGGGGAGGGAGGGAGGAAGGAAGAAGTGGGCAGACTGGGCAGGACACGGCGACGGGACGACGAGGAAACTCGCGTCGTGTCGCGATAAGGTCACGGAAAATTGCATTAAACATCGTGGGCACGTGCGACCAGCGGAGAAGAAAGGAGTGTAAGAGGCGAAAAATAACTAGGAGACTGCCTTAGATTTGAACTCGAACTCTCCGGGATCCCTGGTTCACACGCCTAGGTCTTAGGCTGTACGGCCAATACTCCTACTGTTGTGATCAACTTGTTTTCATTCTGATCCTCTATACGACCTGTCAGTCTCGACTATCTTTCCAGATCTTACACATGACGCGCGCATGTCTGATGATAGTTTTGCGAAACTTTCGAGTTATCGCGCGTAGGTTCGGATTTTTTTGTTTGATCTGTTCGATTTTAGCCAGGAGCTTCCTCTTTCTTCCCGCGAAGCGAACTCGGATTGGAGTTGGATAACTCACCGCCAGCGGCCAGCTGGAGCCGCTATGAATCATCGTTCTCGTAGTGGCTACGTGACCTCGCTTATTGTTAGTCTATAGTGAAAATTCGGATTTCGCAGGCACTGCGTGCTTCTCGTTGTTGTTGTTTCGCCGCAATTGCGAGTTACAACAAGTTATTCTACCGTATAGCGTACTCTTCGCGAGCCACGTTATCGCGGCAAGCTTCACGAGTTCAGCGCAAATCCCTATCAAATGCTTAATCGACCGCACGTTTCGCGTGAAAACTTGCTTCTACTGTTGGCGAGTTTAGTGTAAATTAATTTGGTGTTCGTTTGAAGAAATTGAGTCTTGATTAAAAAAATAATAAACATAGAGGAGAATCCCCTATTATGAGATATGCTCCTAATATGAGATAATGGGGTTTCTGCTAAACTATTGAGCACCATTTGTTAGTTCCACCATGAACTTATTACTCTTGGTGTAAAATGTATTTAGTGAAAAATTCATTGTTCGTTATTGCGTTTAGCTTTTGCAAGAAAAGGTTTGTGAAATTGTGAACATGTCAAAGTAACTTGAGGTAAGTCTTTAAACCTTGTTTATTATATAATAAAGAAATGGTTGGCAATAAATTCAGTATGCAATGATAGAGTAGAATCGTAGTAACAGGAAAATACGCGATTTGTTGAATTGCTTAATTGTAGGGGTTAGATTTCATGATCGCGGAACCGCTAGACGTGTAGCTCGTATAATGAGATATTCAGGGTACTCTTAATATGAGATAATTATTGCTCGAATATGAAGATTATGTAGTGTAATAAAAAGAAAGAAAATACTACGTTAAGGTTAAAGAAAAGTTAATACGAATTTATATTACGAATTTTTGTATTTAATTTTTATAGAATTTGACTATGGAGGTCAGAGAAACGAGGAAGCGTCGACAGTGGAATCGTGAAGATTTGGCGAAGGCTGTGGCAGCAGTATTTTTATAAAAATATCTAATAAAGCTTTTTACTTGCAATACTGATGTATTTTGCACTTTTAACACCGATTTCTCAAGGTATCTTATATTAGGAGCACACTTTCGCGATCCTGCGTAAAGCTGTTTTTTCAAATTTTTTTAATTTTCAGAAAAAATAATATTTAAATTAGATTTTTCATTTGACCAACCTAAAGCTTATTAAATTCTCTTCAAGATAACGTATTACATTTTTAAATTCTGCCTATAGATTTCCTTACATTCGGCAAAATCGATATGGTATCTCATAATCGGGGACTTTCCTCTATCAATCTTCGAAATATTCGCCATCGTTTTCTAATATTTTTCTCAATCTACTGACAAATCCCTTCTCGAAAAGAAGAAAGTATGTAAAGACTCAATTTCCTCAAAAACAAAAGCATTAAAGTAATTCGCACGCCTAATAGGTAGTATCGTGGAATGTCGATGTTGGAATCGGAATACCGGATATCGCAATACCGATGGAATGTCCTTGAATCACGTGCTTGGAATTGCATGACTGATCGATCACTTTGTCTTGAATTTCCTGAAATGATAGTTCTCGTTCTTGATTTCTGCTGCAGTTTATTTTATTTTATACCGTAGTCCATTATTCACCCTACTGTATTAATCCTCGGCTGGAATAAATAGAAGCTGACTATTCCTCCATACGTGCATTTTATAAGGTCTTCCTCTCCCTCTCCCGCGCGTCTGTTAGGAACAGTCATAATCTCTCGCGTGAGATCCCACAAACGCGTGACGTCGTCTCTCGTATAACATATCGGGCAAAGTTCGAGCTCGCACACCAACGATATACGAATGTAATCCGTGGCGTTCCAGTACGTTCCGAGCGGAAGGCCGCAGAACGAATGCCGGAAATATATGTGGAACGGCGTGCACGCGCTATCTACTGCCGCAGGCACAGGAAGCGCGCTAGGACCGGAAATGAAGGATGTAACGGGTAGCGAGGAGAACGACCGAGATGTACATACGGCGTGCACACATCCCTAATGAAATTTTAACGATGCGACACGGAATCCCTCGACAACACTTGCCACAAAACCACAGCGTAGGTAAATTCAATTTACGACGCAACAATTACAGATAACATAAAATAACGTAATAGAACTGCGTAAAAAAGATGCGCATTTTGCGTGAATCGATAAGCAAGTTCGATATGTTCTCTTCGTTGCTTACGGCCAAATAAGAAATATTTCAAGTCAGTAGAGTCATACGAGTCAAAAGAGTCATTAAAAATCAAGAGAGACAAATTTCTGAGCAAGTTATTGAAAACTGCTTTCATCAAGATATATTCATGCTTCGAATACGCACACGAGAAATTGGCCGTGGGTCGCAGCTCAAATACGTAGTTATGCGTAGTCGTGATTTCGTATCTGCGGCCCGCCTTCGATCCGATAAGTTCTGCAGTCGAATCTGCAAAACTTAAGCGGATTGCCAAGTTTGGAAAGGATTGCCGGCGCCGCCGTGCGATCGTAACTTTCGATTCCGCCGACTGCAAATCCATTATCGATCGAATCCCTTCCGATGTGTCTTCTTCTATCCTCTCCCTCTTTCTCTCTCTCTTTCTCCTTCTTCCATTTCTCTATTCTTGACGTAATCGATTTTATCAATGCAGTAATCGATTTTATCAATGTAGTTTCATCCCTGCGATAATACTCGCGCATTCTGCAAGTCTTTTTTGTCTTTTTTCGTTCGGCGATTCGGCCCGAAAGTGCAGTCCTTGTCCGGAGAGGGATCATTAAAATTTTCCATACTTCCGCCGTAAGTTACGAGTTCACGGGAGGGATCGACGACTTCGTTCGCGAGTGTCCGCTTGGCGTTAACAAGCTAAGAAGGAGGGGAAGGGAGAGAGCTTCAATTTGCGTTTCGCTGCCGGTATCGGCGCGAAGAAACTCCTGTAAGATCTGGAAAGATAGTCGAGACTGACAGGTCGTACAGAGGATCAGAATGAAAAACAAGTTGATCACAACAGTAGGAGTATTGGCCGTACAGTCTAAGACCTAGGCGTGTGAACCAGGGATCTCGGAGAGTTCGAGTTCAAATCTAAGGCAGTCTCCTAGTTATTTTTCGCCTTTTACAATTCAGAAGTGGGATAAAATCCACTACCCCTCGAAGACAGTTGAGATTCATCCGCTACCCCTCGGAGAGGAGGGAGTTGAGAAGCAGCTGGCCGGTAGTGAAGCCTGAACATGGAGGTCGGGACGGACTCAGAGGAGTGAACCAATATGGAGGTTGGGAGGGACTCAGAAGAGTGAACCAAAAATGGAGGTTGGGAGGGACTCAAGTGGAGTGAACCGACGATTTGGAGACATTCGGGGACGAATGTAATGTCAGGCTGGCCGAGCTGTAATATCTGGAAAGATAGTCGAGACTGACAGGTCGTACAGAGGATCAAAATGAAAAACAAGTTGATCACAACAGTAGGAGTATTGGCCGTACAGCCTAAGACCTAGGCGTGTGAACCAGGGATCCCCGAGAGTTCGAGTTCAAATCTAAGGCAGTCTCCTAGTTATTTTTCGCCTCTTACAATTCAGAAGTGGGATAAAATCCGCTACCCCTCGGAGAGGAGGGAGTTGAGAAGCAGCTGGCGGGAGTGAAGCCTGAACATGGAGGTCGGGACGGACTCAGAGGAGTGAACCAACATGGAGATTGGGAAGGACTCAGAGGAGTGAACCAACATGGAGGTTGGGAGGGACTCAGAAGAGTGAACCAAAAATGGATGTTGGGAGGGACTCAAGTGGAGTGAACCGACGATTTGGAGACATTCGGGGACGAATGTAATGTCAGGCTGGCCGAGCTGTAAGATCTGGAAAGATAGTCGAGACTGACAGGTCGTATAGAGGATCAGAATGAAAACAAGTTGATCACAACAGTAGGAGTATTGGCCGTACAGCCTAAGACCTAGGCGTGTGAACCAGGGATCCCGGAGAGTTCGAGTTCAAATCTAAGGCAGTCTCCTAGTTATTTTTCGCCTCTTACAATTCAGAAGTGGGATAAAATCCGCTACCCCTCGAAGACAGTTGAGATTCATCCGCTACCCCTCGGAGAGGAGGGAGTTGAGAAGCAGCTGGCGGGAGTGAAGCCTGAACATGGAGGTCGGGACGGACTCAGAGGAGTGAACCAACATGGAGAGTGGGAAGGACTCAGAGGAGTGAACCAACATGGAGGTTGGGAGGGACTCAGAGGAGTGAACCAACATGGATGTTGGGAGGGACTCAGAAGAGTGAACCAAAAATGGAGGTTGGGAGGGACTCAAGTGGAGTGAACCGACGATTTGGAGACATTCGGGGACGAATGTAATGTCAGGCTGGCCGAGCTGTAATATCTGGAAAGATAGTCGAGACTGACAGGTCGTACAGAGGATCAAAATGAAAAACAAGTTGATCACAACAGTAGGAGTATTGGCCGTACAGCCTAAGACCTAGGCGTGTGAACCAGGGATCCCCGAGAGTTCGAGTTCAAATCTAAGGCAGTCTCCTAGTTATTTTTCGCCTCTTACAATTCAGAAGTGGGATAAAATCCGCTACCCCTCGGAGAGGAGGGAGTTGAGAAGCAGCTGGCGGGAGTGAAGCCTGAACATGGAGGTCGGGACGGACTCAGAGGAGTGAACCAACATGGAGATTGGGAAGGACTCAGAGGAGTGAACCAACATGGAGGTTGGGAGGGACTCAGAAGAGTGAACCAAAAATGGAGGTTGGGAGGGACTCAAGTGGAGTGAACCGACGATTTGGAGACATTCGGGGACGAATGTAATGTCAGGCTGGCCGAGCTGTAATATCTGGAAAGATAGTCGAGACTGACAGGTCGTACAGAGGATCAAAATGAAAAACAAGTTGATCACAACAGTAGGAGTATTGGCCGTACAGCCTAAGACCTAGGCGTGTGAACCAGGGATCCCGGAGAGTTCGAGTTCAAATCTAAGGCAGTCTCCTAGTTATTTTTCGCCTCTTACAATTCAGAAGTGGGATAAAATCCGCTACCCCTCGAAGACAGTTGAGATTCATCCGCTACCCCTCGGAGAGGAGGGAGTTGAGAAGCAGCTGGCGGGAGTGAAGCCTGAACACGGAGGTCGGGACGGACTCAGAGGAGTGAACCAACATGGAGATTGGGAAGGACTCAGAGGAGTGAACCAACATGGAGGTTGGGAGGGACTCAGAAGAGTGAACCAAAAATGGAGGTTGGGAGGGACTCAGAGGAGTGAACCAACATGGAGGTTGGGAGGGACTCAGAAGAGTGAACCAAAAATGGATGTTGGGAGGGACTCAAGTGGAGTGAACCGACGATTTGGAGACATTCGGGGACGAATGTAATGTCAGGCTGGCCGAGCTGTAAGATCTGGAAAGATAGTCGAGACTGACAGGTCGTACAGAGGATCAAAATGAAAAACAAGTTGATCACAACAGTAGGAGTATTGGCCGTACAGCCTAAGACCTGGGCGTGTGAACCAGGGATCCCGGAGAGTTCGAGTTCAAATCTAAGGCAGTCTCCTAGTTATTTTTCGCCTCTTACAATTCAGAAGTGGGATAAAATCCGCTACCCCTCGAAGACAGTTGAGATTCATCCGCTACCCTCGGAGAGGAGGGAGTTGAGAAGCAGCTGGCGGGAGTGAAGCCTGAACACGGAGGTCGGGACGGACTCAGAGGAGTGAACCAACATGGAGATTGGGAAGGACTCAGAGGAGTGAACCAACATGGAGGTTGGGAGGGACTCAGAAGAGTGAACCAAAAATGGAGGTTGGGAGGGACTCAGAGGAGTGAACCAACATGGAGGTTGGGAGGGACTCAGAAGAGTGAACCAAAAATGGATGTTGGGAGGGACTCAAGTGGAGTGAACCGACGATTTGGAGACATTCGGGGACGAATGTAATGTCAGGCTGGCCGAGCTGTAAGATCTGGAAAGATAGTCGAGACTGACAGGTCGTACAGAGGATCAAAATGAAAAACAAGTTGATCACAACAGTAGGAGTATTGGCCGTACAGCCTAAGACCTGGGCGTGTGAACCAGGGATCCCGGAGAGTTCGAGTTCAAATCTAAGGCAGTCTCCTAGTTATTTTTCGCCTCTTACACATGTCTCATGAAGTAGTCGAGTCAGGGATGTTTGCTCTTCTTCTTTTGCTCGGCGGGCGTGCGATCGCAGCTTCTGGAGGACCTATTTTTATCGCATCCCCTTCGTAAACTCCGCGAGAGAGTCTCGGGCCTCTCTGCGGGCGACATATGTTATCTCCCGCGTGTGTCGGACACGTTTTCTACGCTCTTATTCCACATCCGACACGTCTGTGTTCACAGCGAACGACGGCGGATCTTGAAGGGAGTAACGGTCGGAGGTCGAGGCGAGTTTGAAACATCGGGAGAGAAAGAACCGTCGTACAGGCCGCCGAGATAGACCGGATAAATTGTATAATCAAAGAGGGGAGAAAAGATTCATCTCCACAACAACGCAGAATCAGCTTCAACCCTGCTATCTTGTTCAGTCCCCTTTAACGGATTTTTCTCCAGTTACGGGGCATTTTGTGCAACGTTAAAGCCACGTTAAGGTACAGTTTAAGATACATAAGGCGTTTCAATTGAACTTTAAAACGCATACGAAAGTGAACAGGAGATAGTGGTGTTACAAGAAATGATGCTTTTTGATCGCCTCGCAGAAAGCGGTTTTGCGGTATTTATTTATTGCTCCTCGTGGTCGAAGTGTAACGTGCGCTTAACGTGGGATTCCCGCGGAAATAATGGTGACTCTTACGCTGGTGGGACTTTCCAAATAATTGAACTTGTGCTTCTTCGTGTAACAAAGAAATCTTTTAATACAATGGCTATTGGAGTCGCTTGGAGTTTCAACCGCTTTACGTCACCCTTTTAATCTTCCTGCACGTTGAAGTAGATGGTCGCTATTGCGTGTTCTACGGGCTCACTTTGTTCCCGCTGACATTATGCCAATTAGGTTGAAAGCGTTCAAAGGAGAGCATGATTGTGTGACATTGTACTCTTCGTTTAATTGGATGGGGCAAAGGCGTCAATATAAAAAATTATAATTCTAACATTCATGATACAAAAATTGTCACGAGTATATACATAATTTATTAATAACATTCCTGATATGCCAAGGAATAATAAAGGAATTTTCTCACTGAACGAATAAAAATTTCGCGGAACGTTAAAAGTCACGAGAATGCATCGCAATATCACTCGGAATTTAAAATTCTGCTTACAATCGAGAAACGTAGCGTATTTCAAATTCAAATCAGAACGGTAAAATACCATCGTGGTTGAAAACGGAGAAACAACCAACCTTCGTGAATCGCATTCAACGCATGTTCGTTTGCGTTCGATGCGATTGAAAGAACGATTTAATGATCGCACCTAATGTACATATTAAACGCGCATCATCACAATGACGTTGAGCAATAAGTTGAAACAGAAAAACGGAAAACGCACATTGAATGGGAATTTCCAAGAATCAAACGGGAATTATCGTTGATCAGTGAGTCAAACGTTAATTACTCATATAGAAGCCATTAAATTTCAGCTCGCAGAGCTTAAATTTAAGCGCTTTTGCTAGGTGCACAATCAGAAATTTTTATTCGGGAATCCTGCATATAACACGGATAGATTCGTGAGACAAGGAGCACAAACAGAGACGGAAAACGAGAGTAAAACAGAGAGAAAGAGAGAGAGAGAAGAGAAAAAAACGAAGAAAGAAAGAGCAAGAAGGAGAAATCGATAAACGAGCCGTTAATTTGATATAACTTAACTGGTTGATCTCCCTGCGACCATATGCAGCTATACGCGAAAGCAACCACCGAATGCCACCGAAAACCGGTTTAAGCACGCCGCTCGCACGCGGAATACGGTCTATCGCAGAATTTATACGCGCACGCGTCGCGGTGCCGATGCATTTATACAAAGGTAGTCCGAATTTATTGCCGTAATCGGACAACGTATGTGTAGAGCGCAAACTGGAACCGATTCGGTACGGAAAACCGCGAAACGATGCAATAACTCGTGGATGGACATGATCCTCGTACCCTTGCGAGATCGTTTCAATCGTCGATATTAACCTTGTATTTGTGTATTTGCACGAGGTATTTTACTGGCATTTTACTAGCGATTTAATTGATATAGTGTAAAAAGTATGATTTAAGGGGGGAGCCTACTTTAGAACGCTGAAAATAAGGTATATTTTACGAATTGTTTTTGGAGAAACTATACAGCGGATCATTATAAAACTTTGATGCATTTATTAGTACATGTTTAAAGATTAAAAAAATTATTTTTTTATTTGAATGTATCGCTTGTAGAGGTCGTCCTGGAGAAATCTTAGTGCAGCCGCGTCGCCGGCATTGCAAATTAGTGAGCATTCTCCTGCCTCCAAATTTCGTCTAAACTGAAAAATTGAAATATCTTCTCGTTATTTATGAATTCCCATCGTCAATGAACCAAAGAGAGAAGAAAAAAGTTGAAAAGTGTCAAAATGGTGGAGCTTAGAACACAAAAGTACGATTTTTAGGCAAAGTTTTTGAACTTTTTCATGCAAAAGTAATTGTTTAACTTAATGTTTTTATGAATATTAAAGGTTCATCGACGATGGGAATTCATAAATAACAAGAAAATATTTCAATTTTTCAGTTTGGATGAAATTTGGAGGCAGGAGAATGCTCACCAATTTACAATGCCGGCTGCACTAAGATGCCTCCAGGACGACCTCTACAGGCGATATATTCAAATCAAAAAATAATTTTTTTTATCTTTAAACATGTACTAATAAATGCATAAAAGTTTTATAATGATCCGCTGTATAGTTTCTCCAAAAACAATTCGTAAAATTATACCTTATTTTCAACGTTCTAAAGCAGGCTCCCCCCTTAAGCAATTCATGTCCTCGACGCTATATGTTTTCACTAAATCAAGTGCGAGATACTTTCGTTTCATTTGCTCGGTGCAAATACTTGGCACACTTGGCGTGCTTATGCAAATACTTGATTGCGCGTGAAAAAACACGAAAGTAAAATTCGCATTCTTGACTCTTTTTAAGATTCACAATCTAGTCCGCAAATTCCTGTTGCCCGATTACAGACTCGGATGTGAATTGCTTGAACTCCGAAGGAATTCAAAAATCGACTTGCAAATCTTATACTTGTAAATCAAGTGTTTAGTATCAGGTTCTCTCCGGAAATGCTGCATGCAGCAAGATGCAGAATAAAACTGCGCTTGCGGTCTCCTGTGGTGTCTGTATTTTCGCGCAAATTGGAGTACAATTGTGACGGAATCGGTTCAACGGGCACGTACTATTACGTGAACGGATTACGCGACGATCAGCTATTTCGCGGACAAGTTCGCGCGCGCGTGCCTTACGCCACCGGAAAGTTAACCCGCCCCATCCTCGCAGAGGGAAGAATCAACTGGACGCTTCCCTCTCTCCTCTTCTCTCTCTCTCTCTCTCTCTCTCGCTTGCAAACTTGATTTCGGATTACATCCTTGGAAGATGAAGTGGCTTCGGCCAAAACGGCTTTCTTTCTGACTAAACTCTTGAAATCCGCGGCTGTAACGAGAGCTCTATTCTTATGTCTGCCGATAAAAAAATTTAAGAAGAAGGAATTTAAGTGGAAGATAAGATATCTCTTATTTAAAAAATCTACGGAACGCAAATTGCGTCTCTTTAAATGCTGGCGTCTCTGGAAATATTTCGCACGATGTTATCACAAATTATCGTAAATCGTTAATATTGTCAATTTTCGAAGTTTTCGGCTTTCGTTCCGTGACGTCCGCGAAAAACGTCTCTTTTCGAGAGTTATCCTCGAGTCGTGCGCTCGGCTGTAACTTGAAATAAATGTGTCGCATTAATCTTCGCGCGTGCATGACAGTTTTCAGCCTTCGTCTGCAGAATTCCCTCACCGGGATATAAAACACGCTCATACGAAGGACAGCTCGCCCGTTTTGCAGCTCGAAATACAAGACGTCTCTTTCCCTTCCGTTTCTCTCCATGCAGGAAGATGTTCTTCCTGTGTCTTCAAATGTGAGACTTCTGGCATGCATGGCTGCGTAGGTGTTCGCCAGTGTGCGTGCAATCCGATGCATAATGTATTCGGGTGCAACGAGTGCAACGGGGAGCAAAGCCGTGACCAAATTAAGAGAGGGGAATGAATTAAAGACACGAAGCCTCGAGGGTTGTTTCTTCATGCAGACTCTCGTATATATCATCTCTTTCATGGAAGCTCTTAACTTATGAGTCATGACCGATCATTATGTATCATGAACTAGATGGATTGTCGCACATCTCGTGAATGTCTTGGAGATATTTTAGGATTGTTAGTTTTAAAAATACTAAAAAACGAAACGAATATATGTTACAATCCAATATTAGGTGTGCAAAGTAACTTCTTTTTTTAAAGAAATTGAGCTTTTTAAATGTCATGTTTAAATCACATTTTAATTTAAAGTTAAAACTGATGGTGCGATTTTTAGGACAGGAAATTTAAATGCAATTTAAAAAAAGCAATAATTGAAGGAAAATTATTGTTAGAATATCTGAGTAAATAGAAGATTATTTCTGACAAGTAAAATTAGATCGATAAAAATATTCGCAACTGTACAAAACAGCAATAATTTTGCAATATTCTATTCTTATACTGATTTTTAAAGTAATAAGGTATTGCATTATTATATTACTTATAATGATTATTTTGTAGATTATATATATATATTTGAAATATTTATTTATCATAAAATAATAATATATTTACAATAAAACAATAGTATAAGAAAACAGAGATAATTCTTTGCAGATCGGTTTACTCTTGATGATTCGCCAGTGTTGTTGCCATTGTCTGCTTCTGATTAACATTACAGCTTGCTTGGTGTATATCTTGTGTTCCACGATTTCACAGTTCTTTTCCTTCTCCGACACGATCCTGTCTAGACGAACTTTCGTAATATCACAGCACTCGCTTCTTTTGTATATTTAGACAAACGACGAGATTATTCCTTCTTGAGAAAATCACACGCTTTTATCTCTATTTCTGCTTCCATTGCACGATGAGAAATGAGGGGAACGCGTCGGGGCGCTTACTGTGTCTAGCAAAGACGAAAGTTGCGCCATTATTTTCCGACATAGGTCGTCGTAACTCTTTTGAGAAATTTGAAACTTTTCCGCCAGCCGCAAAAACTGGTTTCAAAACTGAGAACGGATCAACGGGTTACGAATTTTCCTGAAGGCAATGGCGAAGAAGATTTATGCATTTTATGATATTTATGCGTTTCATAATAGCACGCATAGCGTGTAACAGAAACATTACCGAAACGGAGATTAGAAATATATCTAAACAAAAGATTTTCTTTAGAATCTTATAAGAAATCAATCATGATGATATCGCGCAGCATTACTGCAACGGTGATACAGAAAAATTTTGATTGACACGTTTCCATTTTCCTTGAAGCTTCCTTAAAGCTTAGAACAATAAATTGAGTGATAGGATTATTTTTCCGCGCTTATTGTCATCCGATTTCGCTCGGAGACCATTTCCTCTTGAGGCCCGTTTATCTATACTCCTCGTAGAACGAGTCGTACTATCGTTTATCGATGATAACATGTTTCTCTTTTGCATGTAAATGAACTCGATGTCCATATTCGCTGATTGAATTCAGTTCCGCGGTCTCCGCCGGGGGATAAATTTCGCGTTCGCCGAGGTCGGCACAGGGTTCAGGGCGAATGGGGAACGGAAATCGATCGGTTAGGGCGCGAGACAGACAGGGAAAAAGCATAACGTGAGAAAGGAAACATCGGGTGTACCTGCCCTTTCCACCGCCTTCTCGTGCTTACGACCGTAGCGCAGCAGCCCCTATCGCGTACATACGCGGAACATGATTGGATAAAACTATCCTCGTATTATTTCATCGTTTCAATTTTTTTCAATCAATCGACAGAGTGTATAACAAAAGTTTCTGCGAAGAGAAAATTGAAGGAAAGCTCTTGTGCAACGACCGCGGAAAGATAAGATTGAATAAAACTGAAATTCTCCTGCTGCTCCAATTTTCTTAAATCGTACAAGCGCGCGCGCACATGTATTACGTACACATGTGCACACAAGTGTACAATAAAAATATCTAAAGGAAGAAGGGAGGACGGAGGAATAAAAAAAGAATTACATATAAACACATTACGCTCTATTACACCCACAGAAAAGATTTCTGGACTTAATGCTATTACTCTTTAATCTATCATAAAATAAGATCGCTATAGCGACAATCATATTTATTATTGAAAAGAAGCATATTTTAATCTTGAATAGAAAATTCGAAAATCTAGATTTAAATAATCTTGGTGCTATCTCATTAATTTTCTCAGAAGGATTTAGATAAAAATTTGTAGCAAGTTCAAAATATTCTTGATTTCAGAATATTGTGAGATCTAAAAGACATCTTATTCTATTCTTCTAAGAGAATTTGTAGAATCTGCACAAAACGGCCAATATTTATGTGCTGCAATCGAAAATCGGGAAAGTGTTTCTGTTATTTACAATGAATAAGTGCAATACTCTACAAGAAATATTAAAAGATATGGAAATGTCTTATCTCGAATCTTACTTCTCAAGTAAGTATATTGTACATACTTACTTACATTTCCATATCTTTTAATATTTCTTGTAGAGTATTGCATTTATTCATTGTAAATAACAGAAACACTTTCCCGATTTTCGATTGCAACACATAAATATTGGCCGTTTAATCCGAATAAAGGACGGCGCCGAGTCGACGAGCGACTGTGAGAAAATGATGCGTCGACATCGACAAAGCCTACTATAAAGTGGCGCTAATATCAAATTATTCTACATAGAAGAATATATAAGCATAAATTTGTACATGTTACTCTTGTCTCAAGACAGTAAGACAATCTTATTTAATTCGAGAGAGAAGAATAGAAATTACTGATTTAAATTAAAAATTGTTTTATTTTCATATTTTTTATACTTGTAATACGATTAAATTAGTCAAGAATATTTTTCGTCTTGTTATCAGAAATCCTTTCTGAGGGTGTAGAAAGCATAAATTATCGCTGGAGGGCGATTTTCACAATACTTGATTATAATAATTTAGCTTTTACACGCTTGATTGACATATTGTTGATACAATATAATATAGAAAATTATACAATATCGCCGAAGGCTCACTCTCACTCTCACGGCGTTTCTTAATTTCCTTAATAAGCGCGTAATTTATACTTCCCCACGTAATAGCGTCGCGATTGAAACACCTTTACAACTATTTCCACGTCTGTCGCAAGCTGCGGGAAAAAGGAAGAGAAAACGAACGTGAAACAGTTTAACGGAAAATGAATGGTCTCGGTACGTTCTGCACTTCCGCCTCGAGGAGTTAATTGACCCAACTGAAAGGCGCGCGTCAGAACTTTCCTCGTGCGGAACAGGTTCCCGCCTTATTCTTGCCTTATTTTCCATCTTCGGTTCTAGCGTATCATTCCCGACGCCCGGCGAATAATGATCCCCGGACGACGGGACTCGCACCGGTGTCGGCGACGATGACTGTCGCATCGCACGACACGGTGCGCGATGCAACGTGCGCTGGTGCCTCCGTCGCCGTCTTCGCGGCGACGTGTCACCTGCACCTAATAATAAACGGGTCGTCCATTGTCGGAATATGGGTCGAGCGCGATGGTTCCGGCATTTGCCAAGGCATTTACCAAACGTCAGCTTGTCAGTAGGTGAGCGCGCATTTACCGTAAGCGTGTGCGCGAGCGAGCGAGCAAGCGACAATGTCTCGGCAGCGGTTCCCAAGTCCCGCTGCTTTCCCCGAGTCCTGCGGCAGCCAAGTAGTTAAATGAATGGAGTGAGATGGGGGAGGAGGGAGGGAGGGGAAGCGACACAGTTGCGTTAACTTCATGCCTCTGAATGTAAGTTTCGTGGCTGCCGAGCCTCGTCGTCGAATAAATCAAAATACAGTTACGCGGGTGCATGAATGCCACGGTGAACCATATGTCCAGATTATCAAGTAAGTTTTTCAACGCTGCCCAAGAGAATTTCCTCTCTATCACGCGGTCTTCCATTAATCGGGTTTACGACGTGTCCTACTTACATGGATCCAGGAGATTTCTCTTCTATCAATTTCTAACGTGCCTGTCAAATCCATCCAGTAATAAGTTGTAAGCGATGGCGGAAGAATGTTTGCCAAGCGTTTTGCTATGGACAGACAAGCAGAGATCTCCAGAAAGATGATACTTGTGGATTTTTATTACCGCACACAGCCAGCCTTCCTTCTGAGCAGGGATAAAAAAATATGTAGCTCAAAATTAAGAATTGTTTATGAGTCAAATGCAGTGCATAAAACATTTTGCGACCTGGTTATTCTCGGGACAAAATTGATTTTTTTTTCATGGGGGGACTGAGTGAATATGTATGCCTCTTATAATCCTCTTTGAGAAAGAAGAAAGGAGGGGAAGGAAGGCATTAGCTAAACAAGGGTTGAATTCTTTGTCATAAAAGAGCGTCATCTTCATCTATTTTTTATTTTCTGCTTTTAAAAAAATCATGTCTAAACAATATTCCAATTAAAAAAGATAGAAGAAAAGAACATCGGAGATCGCTGGAGCTGAAAGATTGCTTTTCGGACGGCAGATAAACGTGAAATTTATCGCGCCAGTTCCGCGTACGAGTTAGATTTGCGGTCCTTCGTCCCTACATTATCGGGTCGACACACAGCCAAGCGACCTTTCGTTATGCGCGCGCGCACACACACGTACGCGCGCACGTATCACCTGTCGCGACAGTCGGATTTGTGGCTTTCGGCGAAACCATTTCCACGTTTTCTCGCGCAACGCATTTTCCCGCGTTGCAGGAGAGATCGACGGCAACGATGGTCAGAGTTGGCGGTGCCGGGCAATTTCGTCGCGTGTAACGCAATTACGCGCTAACGGTCCCGAGCCCCGCGCGTTTGCAGGCATGATCAAATCGTTTCGCGATCTACCGCGGGAACGTATTTATAATTCATCGTGGCGAATGGAGCGTTCCTTGCACACAACGCTTTGCACGCTGCTGCGTTTGCGAGCGG
The DNA here is from genome assembly GCF_003672135.1 of Ooceraea biroi. Taxonomy (NCBI): domain Eukaryota; kingdom Metazoa; phylum Arthropoda; class Insecta; order Hymenoptera; family Formicidae; genus Ooceraea; species Ooceraea biroi. The sequence continues at coordinate 10,142,973 of NC_039512.1, forward strand.
CGATAAATGGGGGGAGGAGCAAAGAGAGCGGAAGTGCCAGCGAGATCATTCACGCTTTAGCGGAATTACGCAATATCGCGTTATTACGCTCGTTTGCAAAATTGATTGAACCTTTTCACAAATTTATAAAATTTACCGTGATATTGTTATGCGCCAAAAAAGGAAAGAACGAGCAAATAAACGCACGAAGGAAAGATGGGAGATATTAGAGTATTTAGTGAAGCGGAAATTTTGCTATATTAATCTCGCCTGACTGTTCCATCAAGCGTATAAAAATCTTTTATAAATATTTACATTAAAATTGTGTTGTAGAAAATATACGGCAAAATTATTATTTCTATAATAACAACAATATTAATAAATTCAATCCTTTTATGTTTCATATCGCATATTCAATCGTTCGCTACGAAATGACCGTTTATTTCCGGCTGCGGTGATAAACGCATCCGCTGAAACGCGCGATAGGGCAGGTCGCTGAACCTTCCATCGTGTTACGAATATTAATTATCGAATTAATGGGCAGTGTATTAATCTATCTTACTAAACGGAGGTGAACGTCTTAAGCTAATATCATTTTCCCTCAGGCGGGCTCTTGGGGAGATTGTGCAAAGTTGGGATGGTAAGGAATGATTAAAGTCTCGGAAGGGGCCATCGAGGCGTCTAGCGACCCCAGGAACAACCACCTAGCCCAAAGATTAACATTGAGTGAATCAATTAGACGGTTAGTTGGACCGACTAATTACAATGAGGATCGGGAAGGCCAAGAGATCGCTTAGATCTGTGAAGAACACGTGGAATACATTCAAATTATACACGTAAATGTAAATCTACGCGAACTCAATCCCAGTTTCCGAATCTCGATAGAATTGATGGAATTTCGCAAGTTCCTTTTTAAGGAGTTCTGGAACTTTTAATACATCTCTGATGAAAGAGTTCTGGAGTGATTGAATTTTCTCTTCTCTTTTATGCGTTGTCACTCTGATGAGATATTAATTTCATACGGCAATTCGCCGAAATATTTATATGTATTAGGTGTGCAAATTAATTCAATGCTTTTTTTGAAGGAATGGAGCCTTTATATTTTTTTCGAAAAGGGATTCGTCAGCGCGATAGTCGAGAAAAGTATTAGAAAATTATGGAGAATATTTCAAAGATATGTGGACACTCGCATTCATTATGGTGAATTCGCATGATTAATGATATTATTGGCGTTAAACGGATAATTCTATAGCTAGCAACTACCGCTAAATATTTACAATACGTGTTAATTTATGTAAAGCCTACAGTAGCACAATCTCTTTCCGTTCTAGGTAGCATGCAAGGACGCGAAAGGCATTATTCGCCGGTCACAAGGCGATGAGAAGCCTGAATGGAGTCAGAGGAAACCTCAGAGCCCCCTGGGGCTCCCATCGATGTTTTATTGACGGGACAGCGCAGCCGGGTCGAACTTGTCACCGCACTTAGGCCGATCTAAACTATCGCACCGACTCGCCGTTTGCATCGATAGCTTCAGATGTACATCCAATTACGGCACCGAAGTAGAACAACGCGAAACCTAGATTAAAGAATAGCCGTACGAAAAACGTTCAACCCGACCCGAAGATCTTAAGTCGAAACTTAGTGAAAGTTATGCCAAAGATATTACATCGATTTGTTTATGCCGGATAAATACGGACGCACGATCTAAGAACAAGAAAGACTCGATCGAACGAAACAAGGGAGAATACGCTCGAAGGTCCTGACATGGCGGCACCAGTGATTGAGAAGAAACGCTTCTTCTGCCGGGAGTGGGCCTTCATGAAGCTGGCGCATTACTTGGAGCAGCGGCCGCAATCGAACACGTGCGGTGCTCTGATCGTGGGCGGGCCGGGAAGCGGCAAGACGGCGCTCTGCGCCGAGCTGGCATGGCCTTCGAACGGCGCTTCCGCGAGGCCTCAGCGGTTCTTGAATCGTCGACTACTGGCCCGGCACTTCTGCCAGGCCAGAAGCGAGGCTTCCCTGTCACCCGCCCAATTCGTGCGATCCTTGGTCGCGCAGTTGCTGCAGGCCAGTTCGGACAGCGTTCATCATCGATCGTCGCCGGTACCGACGTCCCCAACGACGTCAGCAACGGTTACAGCTGCCGCGACGATACCCGCCGCGACCACGACAACAACGATGACGACGACAACGACGATGACGACGACAACGACGACGTTAACGCCTGTGACGACGACGGCGATTACGACGACTGCCGCTACCGCGCCGCTTCTTACCTCCAGGGAAACCATCGCGGAGGCCTACGCCGAGAAGCTGAGGACCGACCCGGACATCCAGGCTGCGTTGCAGCCAGACGTGCTGGACCGCGACCCGGACGACGCTTTGAAGAAGGCTCTCTTGTTTCCACTGTTAGAGGTGGAACCACCGAAGAACTGTCTCTTCCTGCTGGTGGATTCAATCGACGAAGGCCAGACGCTGAACCTTCCGCAGACTGGCACCAGGGACTCCCGCAGGGAGAGCGACAACGTCAGTCGTACGATAGCCGAATTGCTTGCCAATCATCATCATCTGTTTCCACAATGGCTCCTGTTGGTCTGCACTGCACGACGGCAGAGCAAGACCATCTCGCGCATGTTCACCGGCTTCCGCAAGATTTCACTGGACGATTTGAGAAAGAACCAGGTTGTCCGAGACGTTCAGCAGTACATACTTGCGCGGCTGGATCAGGAGGACGCGCTTAGGTAACAATGTCACTTCCACAGCGTACAAAAATCTTTTGCTCAAAATATAATTTCTGGAGATTATAATATACACATTGTTAAGGGCGTTTTAGGTTCATAGTTGTTTAAATTAATATCATTCGATGCGTTAATTACTTCTAAATTTACGTTATTCACTTTAATTAATATTTTTGCTGAAACAAATGAAGATTAATGTATCGTTGAAGTCGCATCAATTTCGTCGACAATTAATTTGACAGAAAAAAGCTACAAGCTCGAATCTCTATCGCATGTATTTGCACAGATCCGACTATCACGTATCAAATTTAATACATTATATTGGACGTATTAAATAGCAACCTACTAGTAAAAGTAAAAATATAAAATAAGCGTAAATATTAAAATTACATAATTCATCTTATAATCACACGAAATTGGTATAATGAGCAACCACTTATATCGTTATTGCAATTACGAACAATTGTTTTGTTTGTCTACATCCTTATAAATTGTCTCCAGGCAACATATCTCGCGCGATACCGCCGAGATGCTTAACCAGCTGCACATAAAGAGCAATGGTTGCTTTCTGTACCTGGAGAAAGTTCTCGACGGCGTAGCTGAGAAGTCTATCGTCTTGCGTGAGGTGCGAGAGATCCCGGGAACGCTGAACGGCCTATACCTCTGGCTCTGTCAACGATTCTTCAACAGGAAACAGTTCAGCAAGGTCCAGCCGTTGCTCAACGTCATACTCGCTGCCAAGTTACCCATCACCCAGGAGATCCTGTACGAGAGCGTGAGGACGGCCTGCGTCGGCATCACCGTCGAGGACTTCAATCGCCGGCTTCATCAGCTGCGCCGCGTGATATCGGTCTCACGGGCCGGTGCGTTGATGCTCTTTCATCACAGTTTTGCTGAGTGGCTGCTGGATGTGAAGCACTGCACCCAGAAGTACCTCTGCTCGGCCACCGAAGGTCACGCCATGCTGGCAGCCTATTACACCCTTCGCGGTCCCGAGTTAAATCCCGACGAAATCTGCGTGCTGGCGCAACACCTGCAACGTGTGATAACGAGCGTTCCGCCTAACATCACTCTCGACGTTCACACCCTTCAAGTGCTCTGGATGATCGGCAGCCACGCGCCCATCGAGGCCTGTTACTTGGATAGCTCGGAATGTATTCTCTGGCCCAGACAGGATGTCAAGCTTCTTAGACTGTTGATCGATGCTGGCGCCAAGCCGTCTGACAAGATCATCGAGGACGACGCCAGCAAAGATGCCGTTTCTTCTAGTCAGGTAATTTTCTAATTAAAGTCGAGATGAAGAGAATGAGGAGACTTTTAATTAATGATTTAATTAAGCGAATGTGTACTCTCTTAAGTTAACTTAACACTCGGGCTTAAATAAACGCACCGTGCGCGTTTAAATTATCACTTGACGCAGACATGAGCGATAAACTCGTTTATTACGCGCGTAAAAAGATATTGAATTAATAAATTAAATTAGAAGTTGCTAAGCTTTATACTTCTCACATAATCATTTATCGTGTTACAATCCCTTTGCCTTTCTCTCTTATTTCCAATACATGCTGGATAATATCTTGTACAAATATTAACAGTAGAGTATTACGATAATTATATCATATAGTATTCATGTATTAATATGAACATGTATAAAAATAGAAGAGAATATACTGGAAAATCGTTTAAATAATCGCATTTCCTTCGGAAAGGTTTCGCAAGATGTAAGCCCCATCGATGAATCTGCGAGTGAACCATTGACGGAGCTTCTCGGTGAAAGTGGAGATATCAATCAAACGGACTCTTACGGACGAACGGTGTTACACACGTTAGCCGCTGACGGCAATGCATCTCTGTTGGAGCTGGCACTCGCAGCTTGTCCTCAGGTGCATATAAGTTTTAATAATTGTAACACAATTTTTACTTTTTAATAAAATATTTTTTAAACAGAAGACTTGCAAGAAAGGAAACTTTCGTATATCTTCTTTAAAGTAATTGTCCATCTAAAAAAGAACATCCAGGCGATATTTGTCTTATTTCGCTTAATAATGGACATTATTCAAATAATCAACTTAAGAAATTTTTCTTGTGTAGGCGAAATTGGAGGCAGTCGATCGAAATGGACAAACGCCGTTGAACTTGGCCGCCAGGCACGGCTACTCGGACGTGGTGCGCGTCCTTCTGGCTGCCGGTGCGAGAGCAGATCACGCGGATTGCGATGGCTGGACCGCCCTCAGAGCTGCTGCTTGGGGAGGACACACTCAGGTACATTTTGAACAATTCAGATCAATTGATAAATTTTTAAAAAATCTGTAGATCAAGATAATACCTTGCTTTCGTTGTAAACATAAGATGATTTTATTGGCAACACAAACGAAACAGAATTAAAATATATTAAAGCATAAGATCGTGGATGCATCTAATGGTTTTTATCGTTTCAGGTGGTCGAACAGCTTTTGGAGCACGGAGCGATGGTGGATTGTGCAGATTGGGATCAACGCACTGCGTTGAGAGCGGCTGCGTGGGGCGGCCACGAGGAGATCGTTAAGGCTCTGTTGCAGCATGGTGCGGACGTCAATAGAACGGACGATGAGGGTAGAACCGCCCTGATCGCCGCGGCGTACATGGGTCACAGCGAGATCGTAGAGCACCTCCTGGACTTTGGAGCTGAGATCGATCATGCGGATAGTGACGGTAGAACAGCGCTCAGTGTCGCCGCGCTCTGCGTTCCTGCCAATCACGGATACGCAAAGGTATTTCCGGACTTGGTATTTCTCTCCCCCTCTATCTATCTATCTATCTATCGCTCTCCATTGTTTTATTAATAATTAATAAATTCATATAAAAACTAATATAACTATATCAAATATTAAATTATATTAAATATAATGAATATTAATTTAATTAATGTGTCATAATTATATTACAATAAATAAATTATTTCACTTATTAAGTTCATTATTATTATTAAATATGAAATATTTCAATTGCCATATTATTATATTATTAATCATATCGTTGCAGGTATTATTATTAAATAAATATGAAATATTTCAATTGCCATATTATTATATTATTAATCACATCGTCGCAGGTAGTTACGATACTCTTGGAGCGCGGTGCCACTGTAGACCACCAGGACAAGGACGGTATGACACCGCTGTTGGTCGCCGCGTTTGAGGGTCATCGAGACGTTTGCGATCTGCTTCTGGAATACGATGCGGATATGGACCACTGCGATGTCACTGGTAGGACGCCACTATGGGCGGCCGCGAGCATGGGACACGGATCGGTCGTTAAGCTTCTGCTGTATTGGGGTTGCTGCGTTGACACCATCGACAACGAGGGTAGAACTGTTCTAAGCGTGGCCGCCGCTCAGGGTGGTACGGACGTTGTAAAGCAGTTACTCGCTAGAGGTGCGTTCAGTCAGATTAAGTATGCATTCTGCGTAAGCATATGCTGACGAAACATGAACGCGATTTCACGTGAAGGTCTGGACGAGCAACACCGAGACAATTCCGGCTGGACCCCGTTGCACTACGCGGCATTTGAGGGTCACATCGATGTCTGCGAGGCGTTACTGGAGGCGGGTGCCAAGATCGATGAAACGGACAACGACGGCAAGAGCGCCCTTATGCTCGCAGCACAAGAAGGGCACACGTCGCTGGTGGAAAGGTTGCTGAAGCAGCACGGCGCGCCTATAGATCAGCACGCCCACGATGGTAAAACTGCTTTAAGGTACTGTGCTAATAAATTATCATATTATAAATAATTAATGGATTTTGTATAAGTAATATAATAAGTAAAGTATTATATAAGCGCAAAGTGGAATTACCGGAGAATTCTCTCACACGTTGTCTCTCACGTTTAAGACTCGCAGCCTTGGAGGGGCATTACGACACCGTGAAGGTATTGCTGTCTCACAATGCTGACGTTAACGCGAAGGATGCCGATGGAAGAAGCACGCTTTACATACTGGCGTTAGAAAACAGATTAGCTATGGCAAAATTTTTGTTGGAACACGCAAATGCGGATATAGAGAGCAGAGACTCGGAGGTAAAATGACCAACTTGTTGAGAACAACATATTCGTTAAAGATAATTTATAACACACTATGATATGTTGCATTTCTAAAAAGTTTTGCGTATTTTACACGTATGATACAATTAGAAATTGGTAAGAAGAAGAATTGGTGCGCTTTACAGGGTAGAACATCATTGCACGTAAGCGCCTGGCAAGGACACGTGGAAATGGTAGCGTTATTGTTAACGGAAGGCGGGGCCAGCGTGAATGCTTGTGACAACGAGAACAGAACGCCACTTCACTCAGCCGCTTGGCAAGGACATGCAGCGATCGTCAGGTTGCTTTTGGAACACGGTGCCACTCCCGATCACACTTGTAATCAAGGTGCAACGGCTCTAGGTATGTCAATTATATAAATAATTTAGATTTTATCTGTACTTAAATATAATGCATATTTATCTACAATTATATAAATAAAGTATACAATATTATAAAAATCCCCAAAAATCTAAAATCTTTCTTATTCATTTTTTTAAGAATACTAATGAGCTCATGAGACTCTTTAACTAATGAGAACACACATATCTATATAGGTATTGCCGCTCAAGAGGGGCACGAGCATTGTGTGCGAGCGCTGTTAAACCATGGAGCCGATCCAAATCATTCCGATCATTGTGGACGAAATGCTATTAAAGTAGCTGCTAAAAGTGGGCATGATACGGTTGTCAGACTACTGGAGGAGCATTCCGCTAATCAGCGCAGTTTGAGACCCGGCATCAATGGAGGTTCATTCTTTTTGTTAATTTGCGATCGAACTAAAGATAGATTTAAAAGAGAGTGATTTTATCTTCGATTTTATCCTCTATTTTTGTCCTAAAGAGTGATCGAAAATTATAAATTCCAAAGTTGTTTTAACAGAATTTTTTGCTTTCTATTTAAATATAAATAATGATGTATAGAAATAAAAAGAATTGATATTAATTGTTTACAACGATGTAAGCAATATATTATTATTTAATGAAGCTTGTTCTTAATTTATCAAAGGTGAATTAAAATCTTGTATACAATTTTCAGGCGGTAGCAGTAGTGCTACTTCTGTAACATCCAACTCGACAGCCGAGACTAAACCTTCATCAGCAATTTTAAACCCTCTCTCAACGCAATATAGTCCTGCGGAATCGCCAGATTCGACGAAGCGACGCAGTTGCGTCTCTCTAGGCAACAATTCGAGCAATAGCAAGTCGAGCAGCAACTTAACCGGCAGCACTAAAAGCGATCAAGGGAAATTCCACCAAAATTCAGTGGTTAATTGTCAGGTGATTAAAATGTCGTTATTACCATTTAATGATTAAATTGATGCTATTGAAAAAATTCAATATTATAGTAATAATTTAATACTATAGCTAAAAGTAGTTAATTATTATATTTATTACTATTTAATTATTTATTTAATAATTAGCTTTAATTAATTGTTACTCCGTTTCATTATTACTTCGCACATACTTTTATTCTACGGATGCACCACGATTGCGCTTAGTGTTCAGAAAAGATACTGACTTTTTGAAACTCACAATTTCAGGCACCATTGTCTTTCACGCAACAATTACAACAATGCTCGAGAGGAGCGAAGAGCCGGCCGCTCAGCAAATTACTGTCACCGTTGAAAAGCGAACCGCAGAGTCCGATATACGCCTCACCTCCGCATTCTCCATTAAGCGACAGTCTCATTCCATACTCGCCTACGAACACGAGTCCGCCTAGTGCTCAAACGGCTGCAAAAGTGATACAGAACCAGTTGGGTGTATCGTTGATGGCGGCGAGTCCCAATATATCGTATAAAGCGCAAAAGGGTGGCTACATTCACAAGCCGGTTATTTACGAGCCTATCAACATCAAGACCGAGATTATCGACAAGAATAACGTCGGTAAGCCGTTCGAATTGACGAATGAAATGCTAGGTCTGAGTATTGGGAAGGACAGAGAGAACGGACACGAGGAGAAACGCAATTCGGCCGACACGCATTTCACGCGAGACACTCACATGAGAATAATATTGGGAAATAGCGGAGCTGGCGTGGGCAGAAACGTGAAGCATGCTGCGGATCTCACGTCTGGAAGGTAAACAATCGATCAACAAACTATTATGCGAGCACTATTTTATACTAACATTCTTTATTTCACGTTCATCACGACATACAATTAACAATTCATCGTCGTAATTGTTCCTTTTTTTGGTCCGTCCACGAACAACGCAGCGCGTTAAAAATCGCAAATTATTTTTTAACATACACGTTTACGAAATTTAACAGTGCGCGTATCAGTCGGATCTCATGGATCATCTCCTTACGTTTCACACGAGTACGAATCATCCGAATCACATGTACATAATTCCATCTTCTCAATTGGAACTGTAGAGGATATTTATTAAATCTTAATTTTTTCAATGCACTTCTTTAGACTTTGCAGAAATCACAATGGTCGCGTAAGGAAGACACACCGCTTCATGAGTGATAGGCTTTCCTTCCTTTTTCAACCCTCACGAGTGAAAAAAGATAGAATATGTAGTCAAGGAGGACATACGACAATGTTAGACTTATATGTCATACTATATATATTAATAGATACATTGGTTTTTAGTATATCATCTATCTCTAAAATGATAAAATTCACCAGAAGGATAAAATTATTAACGATAATGGAAATCTTTGTCTAAAATCTTGTTATATCATTCTACTTTTGTTTGACTTGCATTTAACTTTTCTAACGTCAAATTTTCAACAAAATAATATATACTCGCTATCCTCGCAAACGTGTCATAAAGTGCCACTTATATTTTAGTGCAGGTAATATAAAACCAAAGCGTAATGGCTTGGTGTCCAACCCAGCCATGAGATTAGTAGCGGGCGTTAGAAATGGAATTGAAAATGCTACGAATAGAAATAAGCCTATTACGACGCGCGTGAATGGATTTCAATGGAAGGCGGAAGCGCGCAAGGAAACGCCCTTGTAGGGACAGGTACATCTCGTCTATTATTTTTACTCGCTACTTACTAATAATTTTACATAGTCTTAAGTAATGTTTAAAGGAAAGATAAAAATATAGAATATATTGTCGTTTACTTTAAGTATGATAAAATATTTCTTGCTCTTTGCGCAGGCTGTACATTGCGGATTGTCTCGACGAAGAGCCGCAAGCCGACAACGTGAATGGCGATCCATCGCGAACAAAAAGCGAAAGTCAATAAATAAATTTTTCTCGGTTTATTTGAGCAAAATCAAATTACCTCAAATAAAAAGGAAGAAGAGAACGGACGATCTATAAATATTCTCTACATGGATGAACGACGAAAGCGGAGATCGCGTAGCACACAAAACCAAATATTAATTTACATAGGAAAAAAATATATAGACGTAGATATGTAAACTTACAGAAAGAACACACATGACTTTGTATAAATATAATGTTAATGAAATTATTTACTGATCTCACTAATATAACGCATGCATACACGGATACGTACGTTCATATTGGACGTGTGTATGTCTGTATACGATGCTTATACAGAGTATCGCAAATGTTGTCCATTACAGATTTTACAGAACAAACAATTGGAATGCACATATGTACACTCACTCTCTCCGACGCGAAACTTCTTCGCGACGATTGGAAGTAGAGATCGATACCAGGCAAACGCGCTACCAAGTCCGTTACCAAGGAGGATCGAACGGCTTTTGAGATATTCTGTATATATATTTGAGAAATTATTATTAAAATCTCGAAGAGAAAAAGAGACAGACCTTATAGCCGTGATGTTAACGCCAGATTAGATGATAAAACTTAACGATAAAAATTTCCTTCAGAAGACTGGATGTGCAAACGGAATGCATATGTGATCAACGGATAATGTTAGACCGACAAGAAACTGTAAAGATGTGTATAAATTATATTAAGAAAAAGATTAAAGACACGATAGAGAGTACGATATTACGGACGCATTACAGATACGTAAAATTATGGCCTGAAAAATTGAGGACACGTGTAAATACAGATCCCTCGTAATGTATCATGCAACATATTTATTATACTGTACTAGGGGTGCGAAATAAATAAAACTAGGAGATATTATACGTAGTTGCAAGTGGCTTGTTTCTTGATATCGCACCCGCTATTAGAACTTTGCACGATGCAGTTAACAGTTAACGTTAAATCAAGTGCATCTTTCTTAAGTCTCGTAATATATAGAAATAAATGTGGATTAAACTTACCATTTTTAATAATAAATTTAATACGAAAATTAATATTGCAACGATACCGTAAACGTTTCAACAGCAAGACTCCGATATTTCTTATATCAAAATTATTTCATGAAATTGAAAACGTTTTTATAATCGGAGCAACGTTTGTTCCAAGCTTTTGTGGTGATTTACTAATTATCCCATTATGCTGTTTAATATACCGTAACTGTCCCGCCTCTTCATCCTTCTCTTGGCCTACCATGTCATAAAGCCATATATCATAAAGCTATAAAGTTGTTGGTATTTGCTACTAATCGAATTAATCGCTGAGCAGATTTTTGCTTCACCTGATCACTAAAGATTTAAGGGAAAAGAAAGATAGTAAATTGCAATCGATATCGAGAGATAATAACTGTTTAGCTATCGAGTGGATTTACGATAAGCCGCGCAGTATTCGCGCAGCTTGTATAAACTCACGCAAGTGAACTTTATATCGTTCAAATTCCTGCAAATTGTTGCTTTAATATTTAAATAAAAATGAAGAAATAAATGCTCACTATATGCGAGGTAAGTAAGAGTTAAAAATCATAAATGTACCATTCCTTATCAAATATTAAATTTTATTAATTTTAAAGCGAAACTAATTAAAAGCCGACGCGAAAACTAAATATAGTATGATGATAGAAACAACCAAAAAAATTGCCCTTTTTAAATGATACATGTATATGAACAGGGATGTGTTTCAAGCAATATTGTCGCTGTATTGATATCATCTTTAGCTTAATCAACAGTAATCAATTATTAGAGATATCAATATCATATCTATTAACTATTATTATCCTAACAGTGGATTTGATTAGTAGAGCTATCGAAATTATAGAGATATTGAAATCAAAAGTGTCCAATAATATCTTACATAACATTGTTTGCGCTCGTTTTCTTTATTGCTATCATATATTATAGTGATTTTGAGTATAATATTCGTTTGATTTCGTCTCTTATAATTATTTCATATTGCTTTAATTTTGATTTTCAAAGAGAGTCAAGATTTTCAAATTAAAAAATCTTTTACCAGTATAAATGTTCTAATATCATGTTTTAATAGCATAATTGTAGACTATTTTCTTATGAAGTTTCTTATAACTACTTCATAACACTTTTCTTGAAAAAATTTATTAAAGTGCAAATTGCAACGGCATTAAATGGCATCCTTTTACATTACAATATTTTAATTTTTACTTACAGTTATATACACTTCAGCTGTAATACATAACACGTTATAAAATAATTACAATGAAAAAATGCTACTGATTACGTCAAGACATAGGCTAATAATAACAACAGTGGTAGGTGTAAGTATTGGTATATTGTGCGGCATGATTCTTAAGCATTACAGTGGAAAATCATGGTCTGAACGAGATATCATGTACATCAAATTTCCTGGAGAGATATTTCTGAGAATAGTGAATTGTTTAATATTACCACTTATCACTTCCAGTATCGTAAGTGCTACTTGTAATCTCAGCAAATCTGGTAAGTTCTCTGTGTTATCACAATCAGATGCTTTATTATCTATTTATTTTAATAGAATTAAGAAATTAAGTTAATCTTTTATTAAAACATTGAATTAAAAAAACCAATATGTATATTTATGTGCTATTTATCAACATCGAATCATGAAAATATGTCAATATAATTCAAATTGTTAACACCTAAAAATGCGAACGGTTTGTATAATAAACAATCCTAATACTTACGTACTTTTTAGCACTGTATATTTATTTTAATTTTTTAATTTCTTAAAATTCGTTGTAATTGTGCGTAGGACCTGTTGGATTAATGGCATTGTATTATTATTTAACGACAACTACTATTGGAATAATGTTGTGTGTTATACTTGTCGAGATTATTCGACCAGGCGATTTAATGAAAAATGGAAATGTTAGTGTATCAGTAGCTTCACGAAATTTCATGACAGTTGATACTATTCTGGACTTGTTCCGGTAATTAAATGAGTATATATGAAAGATTCATATAAACATACTATTTTTACAGTTTTAGAACTTTTTCATGATACTTTATATAAAAGTATTGTACATTTTTACATGAGAAAATTTAATAGCTATTATATACATTTAGAAATTTACAAGTATTAACAAAACGTTAAGCACTATAAGAGATAATATAAAAAAAATAAAATGAGAGAAAAAGATTTCATTCGTCATATATTTTTTTCATCTTTTCTCATATTGCAGCAATTTAATCCCCGAAAATATAATACTTGCGTGCATGTATCAGGTACCTTCATATTTTACATACGAATATACGTGTATATGTATGTGAATTTTATCTTTAAAGATACATTATTTCTTCTATTACAGTATCAAACCGTACTAGAAAAACCAAACAATGCATCTGCAGATAGTACGTAATGTCCTAAATATTATATATCATTTGCTCGCAAATTTTTCATTTCTTTTTTAATCAATTTGTAATTTACATTAAATTAAAGTTTGATCAGTTAAAAAACATGTTTTTTAGTTTTAAAATTTACATTTACATTTAAAATACCAAAAACATTTTTCATTATTTAAATATTTTTTGTTTTTTGACAGTGCCAATAGAAGAATGGTCCATAACAAGCGAATATGTGGCAGGAACAAATGTATTGGGCATAGTATTTTACAGCCTATTATTAGGTTTGGCAATTGGAAGTATGGACGCAAAGGGGAAGCCTTTATCGAATTTTTTCAATTGTCTATCCGAAGTCATGATGAAAATTATGGAATGGGTAACACTGTACGTTGCGCATTATCGTTAAAGATTATTACATGAAATTTTAATTAAATGCGTATAGCACACTCTTTTTCTATTTAGTATAGCACCAATAGGCGTATTGTTTCTTATCACTGGTCGAATCTTGGAAATTGACGATTTTGGTGACGTGATAAGTCATCTAGGCTTTTATGTGTTAACGGTGTTCATTGGACTGGTGCTGCAAGGTTTTATCATACTGCCCTTTCTTCATTGGATAATCACGCGTCAATCACCTTATAAAATTATATCTAAACTTGGCCCAGCCTTTGCAACAGCTATCGGTACATCGTCAAGGTATAAAACGAGATAAAAAAACGATACGAGAGAGCAACTAACAACTTTACTTCTTACTCGAATATAATCCAGCACTGCTACAGTTCCGTACACGATAAGATGTTTGGAAAGTCTAGAAATAGATCCCAAGATAACAAAGTTTATCATACCAATCGGAGCAGCGATAAATATGGACGGAATAGCTCTGTACGAAACTATAGGAGCGATATTTATCATACAACTACGCGGATTACAATTCTCGTTACTGAAAATCATAATTATCAGGTTGGCTATTAAAAAACAATGAGTGCAATATATCATCAAAATATGGTCCTATGGTTTACGTTTGTTGACGAAATCTTTTGCATATGATCTAAATATTTTAATTTTTTTCCTACATAATTATATTTATTTCATACTTTATGCTTTTAATTTGAAAATTGATTACAGCATTACATGCACAGTATCGTGCGTGGGTGCTGCTGGCATCCCTAGTGGCGGTTACATGATGTTGATAATGGTGTTAAATTCTATAGGAGTACCTGTCGAAGATGTCACATTGATTATTGCTGTTGATTGGTTTGTGTAAGTGTATTAGATATGACTTTTCTTTTTAAGTTTGAATGAACTCCATGAGAAATGTTTTAAGCGATAAAAAGACAATATTCTTTTTCAGTGACCGTTTCCGAACGACAATCAACATCATAGGCGACGCGCTTGGCGCAAGTATTATATCTAAATTTTACAAAACTGATCCAGAGGAAGAGGAAGTGTGTCCACTAGAACGAAATGTTTGTAATTCATCTGCGTGAGCACATTTGCTTGATGAAAATTAAAATAGTTTCTGCTATGTGTGTCATTATTTGATAAGAGCAATGAAGTATTTTCTCATATTGTGTCACTATGGAAGGAGAAAAAATTAAAAACTTAGACCCAGAGAGCTTATCTCGAGAGTATTTGAAATCTCTTGCAACAACTTCGAGTACGTTTCTATCTAGATAAAAATTAAGACTAAAAACCGGTTTATGAAATGTTTTCGTTCTTGCAAGGCTTAAACTAACTAGTTTGATAAAATCGTACGTAAATAAAAAAGAAAAGGATACATTATAACAAGCATATAAAGTAGAATATACAATATTTATATTTTCATAAAAGAAAAACAATAAAAAATATATTGGTCGTGCGAGTATACATTATTTATTACAAAGATTACGATTGTATCTCATATTAAATATATTATATTATCGAAAATAATTGTTTGCATTATATTACATATACTCATAATTCATTCACTGAATTATTCTGCATGGTAGAGTTTCAAGTTACTTTCATATAACGAAAGTATATAGAAATATTTTAGATGGGAAATTTTCTTAAAAATTATGACAGACTTAAATTTTTTTGTGTTTAAAGAGTACTTCTACTAACTATATCTACATTTCCTTTTCGAGTAAAAAATGCTTATAGAAATATTCATCGTAAAAAATTAAAATTTTATGCGATTTTCTCTGGAAGTCTGACGATTACACTTTTTACTTCCGTGTACGCCTGAAGACCATATTCTCCAAGCTCCCTGCCATTTCCAGACATTTTAAAACCACCAAATGGAACTTGAGAAATTATTGCGTTATATGTATTGACCCTGTAGAAAAATTCACAGAATGGCAAGAATAATTTGTATCGTTCTTCTAAAGTCAATGTGCAATTTGATCTCTTACAACGTTTCCAAACTTACCATATAGTACCAGCACGAAGACCTTGAATTATATAATTCGCTTTGTCAAGATTTTTCGTGAACACTGCAGCAGCTAATCCATAATGGGTATCATTAGCGCGCTCAATGACTTCATCCAGGTCACTAAATTTCAAGATTTGTTGAACCGGACCGAATATCTGTCGCAAGGAAAAATATTGTAAATTGTTTTGTCACATTATTATTAAATTAATGATTTCAATACTTACTTCTTCCCTGGCGATTGTCATATCGTCTTTAACGTCCGCGAATACCGTTGGCGCGACGAAATATCCTCTATCGCCAACGCGCGTACCACCTGTTACCAAGTTAGCACCTTGTTGCTTGCCAGAGTCTATCAGAGACATGATTTTGTCCAATTGCGTCTGGTCGATCTGAGTAAATGACATCGCGTCAATTAAGTCATATCATATTGATTAACAAACATCGCCATGTTGCTCATAACTCAAAACATACTTGCGGGCCATGCTCTATCTTCAAGTCAAACGGATCTCCCACAGTCCTAGACTTGGCGCGAAGTGCGCTCTTCTCTACAAACTCGTCGTAAATCTTATCTTGAACGTAAGTCCTCGAGCCCGCGCAACAGCATTGACCCTGGTATAAATCGAAGAAAAATAAGTCAAACGAAATCAGACGAAATAATAAAAAGATGAATAAAAACGCGAGATGATGCATTACCATATTCATGAACAATCCAAAATGCGAGGTTTCCACCGCGTAATTCATGTCGACATCGCTAAGAATGATATTGGGAGATTTTCCTCCCAATTCCAACGTAGTTCTCTTTAAATTAGTCTTGCCAGCCGTTTGTTGTATCAATTTGCCGACTTCTGTAGAACCCGTGAACGCGATCTTGTCGACCTTATCGTGAGCCACTAAAGCAGCTCCGGTTTCACCATAACCGGGAACAACGTTGACTACTCCGTCAGGAAATCCGGCTTCTTTCGTTAATTGTGCCACGTAGAGAGCTGTCAATGGAGTTTGTTCCGCCGGTTTTAGGACAATAACATTTCCTGAAAAATAAATGTTCAAAAGGTTGTTTTATAGCGAAACTTTTAGAATTGTTTACAGACAGCGTAAAAGTGTTGCTACTTAAGAAGTCAAACGATAATTAATAATAGTGATCATTGGATTTATTAATTATTTTTTTGCTAATATAATCTAAATGTAATTTAGTTCTCGAATACTAGATTTTTACTACATATATATATCTTCTTTTGACAAAAATGATATAATTATGTGTATACCCGTAGCTAGAGCTGGTCCCAACTTCCAAGCCATCATCAGCATTGGAAAGTTCCACGGAATAATTTGACCGCATACTCCTACTGGCTCATGTCTGGTATATGCAAAGAAATTTCCATCTGCTGGCAGAACTTTTCCGTGATTTTTGTCGGCCCATCCTGCATAATACCTTAGCACTTGAATGCTAAAAGGCACGTCAACGCTGTATGCAGCCGAATATGGTTTGCCATTGTCTAAGGTTTCTAGAGACTATAAAATATAAATATAATAATAAAAATAATAAAATACAATAAATATTAATATGCATGAAAAATCAGATAATGTTTATCTTTCTTATCTAAGCAGTCTTGGGAAGCTTCCGCTATATTTTAACGTATGAAACTTTATACATTTTAATACTGTAACGTCGTTAATTTTAGGGGAGAGACGTCTACATTGAATGTCAAGTAATATTTTGTACGTCTTACCGCGAGATATTTCTGATCACGCTCTATCAGATCTGCCAATCTGTTTAAGAGAATTCCTCTTTGAGACGCATCCATAGTTCTCCATCGTGAACCCAATCTAAAAGCCTTGTTAGCAGCCTGCACAGCAATATCAATATCCTCCTTGCTACCTTCTTGTATATCAGCGATTACTTCACCGGTGGATGGATTAATAGTAGGAAATGTTTTGCCGCTTCTGGATTTATGCCATTCATTATTGATAAAAATCTATAAACAAAATATATTTTTTTTCGTGATACAAGAAGCACGTAATGTAATAAAGCAAGGAATGCAGTTAACATTTTGGAAAATACTCAGAAGTACCAATGAAAATTCAAGTTTTTTTTTTACAGCAATCAAAATTATTATAAAAATGAAATATGTGAAAGTTTTTAAGAGCAAATCCCTTTATTAAAAAAAGTTATTAACAAAATAGTTTATTAGATATAACAAAATGGAACTGAATGCGTGGGTGGGGAAAGGATTTTCCACCAGAAGGTATATCATGCCAGATTTGCTCAATGTTTTGTAAATGTACCTAAATGTCAGAAAATTATGTTTTCTTTAATAAACTTGTTAATAAAGATTTAAACTCCTAGAAAAAAACGTTCAAGTATTTTATTTTCATAATAATCTTATTGATTGCTATCAAAAAAACTTACGTTTCCGTTGGAGTGGCATTTATAGATACTTACCACCATTTGCATTTTGATAATCGAATACAAATAAGATATCACACTTATCTCTCCTGCAGAGAATTATAGCTTTTTATCGCACAAAATGTCACATGTGTGCATAATTGTGGCGAATATTGTTAAAATCAAACCTAACATTAGAAATCTAAAGAGTATTTTGACAATATAATATATGTCATACAGATTGCACTTCAATGCAATTAAAGCAAAAAGGCTTCAAAGTGCTACAATCTTCATTAAATAATTTTCTAGTAAGAAAACAAAGTAGTTTCTTAAACACGGATTATCAAAAAAGTAAAAAATTTATACGACCGTAGTTTTCGGTCCTTATCAAGTGTGACAATCCTAACAAGAATCACCTTTTACAGAAGGAGACCCAATAATCAGACAAACAATTTCAAACCGAATCTTGAATATCTCTTGAAAACAGCATAAATGTCTTACAACGAGGAAAAGTTCACGGACATATTTCCGTATATAACATAATTTATTAGGTTGTTGTATAATTTCTATCGTATTTTGGGATAAAAAATTAAGATTGATATAATTAAAATTGATATAATAATGGTCAAATATTTCGCCATTATTATCTACACGTCATACATGTAATGTATTCTTATCAAAGTATGCGTTACAGTATGCGTTATCATTTCTACCATGACATTTTAAAAAGATATAACCCTTATCTAATTTTCTTTTATCTAGAAAGCAAGCACATTCGAATTGTAGACAGAATTCTAATGGAATTGGAATGGATGAAGCAAATACAATATTGCCAAATTTGCTATTTTTTAATAATCATATTTGGTAATATGTAATTTATTAGACACTTTCAGTTAAAATTTTCGATGTGCCTTTGTGATGTGCAACTTTCCGATTATTTCAGATTCGCAAATGTCCACAAGTAGTCTTAAATATGACATTTCTTCATAATATTATGGACGAAAAAGCACATTACCAAAAACAAATATGAGAAAAAGACTTGTTCAAATGAAAAAGCTAATAATACATGAAGATAAAGTTCTCTTTTCGTTCACAGTGCTATACATTTCCCTAGTAATTTCGTAGCTATTTAATTTTACGACACCTCTTAAGTATACTCTTAAGTACGTTTAACAGACGTCTATCAAAGACATTAAAACGTCTGTGAAACTAAATGCATTGTGTATACATATTATTAAATGCTCATTTATTAATTTTTGCATTCGTTATCTCGTAAATATATACATACATATAGGAGTGACCGAAAAGTCTGTGCGGATTTTGTTTGAACAAAATTTATTTTAATGTATTTTATATCGTATATCGTTTATATGAATTTGTTTATATGTATGCATATAAAAACGATATTTTGCGTACCAATCTTATTTTATCTTTATCTAATCTGTTCTATACATATTTATTCTATTCTGTATTTTGTATTTATTTATTATTCTATTTCATGTCCTTACTTAATTTTATCGATAAAACTACCCAATTAATGTATAATATTCGTTTAAAAGTCATAATATGACTTCGCACGTTTATGTAAGATAGAGGAGAATCCCCTATTATGAGATATGCTCCTAATATGAGATAATGGAGTTTCTGCTAAACTAGTGAGCACTATCTGTTAATTCCACCATAAACTTATTACTCTTGGTGTAAAATGTATTTAGTGAAAAATTCATTGTTCGTTATTGCGTTTAGCTTTTGCAAGAAAAGGTTTGTGAAATTGTGAACATGTCAAAGGAACTTGAGGTAAGTCTTTAAACCTTGTTTATTACATAATAAAGAAATGGTTGGCAATAAATTCAGTATGCAATGATAGAGTAGAATCGTAGTAACAGGAAAATACGCGATTTGTTGAATTGCTTAATTGTAGGGGTTAGATTTCATGATCGCGGAACCGCTAGACGTGTAGCTCGTATAATGAGATATTCAGGGTACTCTTAATATGAGATAATTATTGCTCGAATATGAAGATTATGTAGTGTAATAAAAAGAAAGAAAATACTACGTTAAGGTTAAAGAAAAGTTAATACGAATTTATATTACGAATTTTTGTATTTAATTTTTATAGAATTTGACTATGGAGGTCAGAGAAACGAGGAAGCGTCGACAGTGGAATCGTGAAGATTTGGCGAAGGCTGTGGCAGCAGTATTTTTATAAAAATATCTAATAAAGCTTTTTACTTGCAATACTGATGTATTTTGCACTTTTAACACCGATTTCTCAAGGTATCTTATATTAGGAGCACACTTTCTCGATCCTGCGTAAAGCTGTTTTTTCAAATTTTTTTAATTTTCAGAAAAAATAATATTTAAATTAGATTTTTCATTTGACCAACCTAAAGCTTATTAAATTCTCTTCAAGAGAACGTATTACATTTTAAAATTCTGCCTATAGATTTCCTTACATTCGGCAAAATCGATATGGTATCTCATAATCGGGGACTTTCCTCTACGTTATCACTTTATACAATTACGTTACGTTACAGTCAAGTAATTCATGTCAACCTTCAGCACAGCCTTGAGTAGTAAGAGGAACGAAAGTATTCGTTTAAAAAATTTCTTTAATCCATCATTCCGTTTGAATTCTTGTGCATACTTAAATCATCGGAATTCTTGCAATGCGATCGCTACCCATCGGTGACACCCAATTGCAAAAATTACAAGTACATACATTTATACGATTAGTTTCGGCACGTCACGTTGTACTTACACCGGCATAGAGAATCGGCGGATTCGTGTCCGGCGCCGGTAAAGCCGCGGACGAGAAACGTCGCAGTTGTTGGAATTTTCTCAGCACACGCAACATACCGCCAACTGCCTCGCGTCGCGCGGGTGACAAGAAAAGACTGCGGAAACGGAGGGAAACTCGGAGTATTAATAGCGCGAAGATAGGTGCGATCTAGTAACTCGGGATTGCAATCGCAATCGAATGCGTGCAACGTGCAGTGTAGTCGGGGGATCGCAACCTCTGCGCATGCGCAGCATGTGCGAAAATGAGCCAGTGAAGTACCCGTCGAGTGAGAAAGTATATCGATTATCGCCCGTACAAAATGTTCCGAAAATTTCTGGTATGCGCATGCACGTAGATATATTTAATAAAAATCTGTAAAATGTTCTATATATTTAATAAAAATGAGAAACGTCGAAGAGAGGGATGGTAAGGTAATAACGATATTTATTATACTTCGAGATTGCTTGGCGACTGTTTTCGTCACGTGTGTGCAAAACAGCTCGCTGACAACACTGCGTATGCTCCATTTTCGAGCGTTTTGTGTCAACTCACTAGTGACATTTCAAGAATACAGGTGCGCAAATTGCTTCGGTGCCTTTTTTGAAGAAATTGAATCTTTATTACAAAAGAATAATAAACATGTCGATCTTCGAAATATTATTTCTAATACTTTTCTTCGTCCATCGAGTAGCTGACGAATCCCTTCTCGAAAAAAAAGAGGATAAGATTCAATTTCTTTAAAAAACAGAGCACCGCATTAATTCGCACACCTACTACACAGTATTCACCTCATTTTCTCGCAGTCATTTATATCGAATCAAATCTCGCGATCAAGGAATACGCACAAGTCGCAAAGCGTACAATCGTTTTGTATCTTTTATATATTCCTGACGATGAAACTAATTTATATAAATTTGCTAGATTTTTAGCTAAACTTTTATTTATATATATTTTTATTTATACACTTCATATAAAGATTTGTGTATTATATAAGAACAATATAACTTTTTAATCTATAAAAAATATTTCGATAAATGTTTAGATTACATTTTTGCGTTCTACAGGCAAAATAATCGCGTTGATTTTGTCATATAATCCAAAAATATATATAAATTTATATAAAATCTGTAAGATAAATGAAATATGTTGTACGTGTAATTATGAAACGTTATGTAATGCTTGTTATATACGCACGATATGGAAATTTTTATTATAAAATAATCGGAGAGAATTATCTCCAAATAAAACAATAAGAGAAAAGAAATACGTAACGAATGTTTGTAACATAAATTGTCTGTTGTTCTCGTTTTCTAAATGAAGTCGAGCAAAATTTAAAAATAATTAATCGTTGATATTGAACGTTTCATAATGCAGATATAAAAACAATTTTCATTAAAAACGAAATAAACGAGCGTTCTCTATCTAAACATTTACCTCAATTTTTGTAGATGTGACATCATCATGTTTTATTGTTACAAAGCCATAAAATCATTAGTCATATCAAACGCAATTGATAACCTTTTTTCTTCTTTTAAGCTTACTATTTTCCTCCGTTGTCTGTTCGTTATTCCTTTTCTTGTGTGACAATTTCGAATCTGTAGACTTAGCGTGTGAGTTTCCGTTTTGAACACTTTCCACCATATTCACATCATTCTCTGGTAAATTGACACTACTGAACTTAAACAGTTCTAGATTTTCAGACATAACTTTCGCACGTAACTCACGCGCTTCTTTCTTCAATAATTTTTTATCCTTTTGTTTACTTTTGTTCTTTTTCTTATTATTATCATGCGTATTTTCTTGTTGTTTGTCTGCTTTTTCTTCTTCTTCTTCTTCTTCCGATTCACTTGTTTTCCCATTCTGGAATTTCACGTTGTTTTGTCTACCATTATTTTGCGAAATGTTAGTTAATTTCTTGAATGTAATGTTATTCTCCATCGACGAGCTAAAAAGTCAGATATCAAAGATTAAATAAATATTAGAGCGATTTTTCCAGTTAACACAAAACCTGAGAATTTTGAGAGAATTATATTTATTATATTTATTACTTACTCATTAAGCGTTCCTATTTGTGCTACCAATTTGGAATACGCGCTTTTCGCATCCTTGGAGAGATTGTTTTGGCTTCTATACGCTGTCAACACTGTTTTGATGACCTGCCAATCCCACGCTTGTGGCAAATGGTGCACGTGGACGATACGCAACAAGGAGAAAAGATGACTGATAAATTTCTGCAAAATCTTTCTCTCTATGCCAGTACCGTTGCACGAAGTGGATTGGCCATCCTTGCTCGCGTGCTGATCGCATAACTCTCGCAACGTATCTATGGTGTTTTTGCAAAGTATCGTTTCTAATTTTATCCTCATGTCGACGTACTTTTTGTCACAACTCGCATACATGTTCAGGAATCGATTATTGTTGTAGAAAATTATTAACAATTCAAGTGCCTGACTCCGGCGAAAGTATCGTATACTGCTGTCAAAGGCATAGTTCACCTAATCGATCAGATATATATTTAATAAAATTTAATAAAAATATATTACGATAAAAGATATTCATAGAAATATAAAACACAATATTTGCATTTTAAATACTTACCAATAAAGACACCAGCTGCCAATTACCTTCCCAGCACAACTGCAAAACGCCCTTGAATAACATAGACGAGAGTACGCAGTCCCTCTTCTTGAAGAATGCAGTTAAATTTTCGGCATAAATGTCTACGACATCTTCGATAGACAAGTCAACTTGTTGCATACATCTTATAAGGAAGGTGCAACATTCTGCCAATTTGTCATTTATCTCTTGACAGATCGAAGCCGAACGCTCTCCTTTTTCGATCAGCGCCTGAAAAAGGAACGTCTCATTATACAGGGTGTCCCGGGTTTTAACCGACAAACTGCGGGAGCATATTCTACTAGTGGAAATAAGAAAAAATTCTTATATCGAGTTTGCTTAGAAATGCTTTGTTACAAAGTTATAAACCAATATTGAAAAGAAATATGAGATAAGTAACAACGGAACATAGTGTAGAATTTGGAAGGTCCAAGATGTTTATGTTACGTGTATTCACATGTATTCATGTTCACTATGTTGAAACGATTCAGTATGATTGTTACTTTCACAACAGTAGCCGTTAGATTTCAATCGTCGTGTGAACTAGCAATTACTATCAGAATGCCAAAGTGTTTTCAAATGAGGAATACACCGATATTCATTTCGTGTACGGATTCTGTGACGGAAATGCACGAGCTGTCGTACGAGAGTATCAACGTAGATTTCCTAACAGGAGAGTACCAGATAGATTTAAAGCAACGAATTACTAATTCAGTTACTGAGATGCAACAAAATTTTCAGGAATGTCGTACTGTAACAAATTCTGT
The DNA here is from genome assembly GCF_003672135.1 of Ooceraea biroi. Classification (NCBI taxonomy): domain Eukaryota; kingdom Metazoa; phylum Arthropoda; class Insecta; order Hymenoptera; family Formicidae; genus Ooceraea; species Ooceraea biroi. The sequence goes on from NC_039512.1 coordinate 10,167,322, forward strand.
ACTACGTCGATGTCTAGCTTGTATCGATGTGCAAGGACATTTTGAAATGCGTCACTAAATCATTGCGTAGATAATTTTTATTTTTGTGAAAAAATCCGTTGTTACTTATCTCATATTTCTTTTCAATATTGGTTTATAACTTTGTAATAAAGCATTTCTAAGCAAACTCGATATAAGAATTTTTTTTTATTTCCACTAGTAGAATATGCTCCCGCAGTTTGTCGATTAAAACCCGGGACACCCTGTATACGTTATTCGTTCACATACGCATTCTTGCGAAATTATTGCAGGCAATTACCTTCAATACCGTCGTCAACAAAGTATTGTCAACGTTTGTCGTATCCTTGAATTTCTTTACTTTTGATAACTTTTTTAGGCAATTCCGCACTCTATGTTCGAGCGGTTTTTGATGCGGATCTTTTATGCAGAATTCCAGTAGAGCGAAAAGTGGTACGAGCATGTCTAGCGTAACCGCCATGGATGGGCAAGTCTCCAAGTAAATATTCAACAAATCTATAACGCGAATTCTGAAATGCGTCAATGCTTGACTCGTTTTTTCCTGCTTCTTCGAGCGAGCCTTCCGGTTTTCTCGCAGAATTTTGAAAGCCGCTGCCAAGGACTCGTCCAACCGTCTGCCTTCTTCTTCATCTATTTGATCTACGTCGATATCGTCGTCGTCGGTTTGCATTGCGGCATCGCCCAAAGCCTGCCTTATCGCCATTCTTAATTTGTCAGTTACCGTTTCGTCCTCGTCTGCGTTCTCATCGCGATCAGATTCACTTTCTTCCGATGAATTTTCACCATTCACTTTTTTCTCTTCATCATCGTCATTGTCATCATCATCATCGTCGTTGTCGTCATTGTCGTCGTCGTCATCATCCAACTCGCTGTCCATATTTGAGGAGTCATCATCATCATTCTTCTTTGTATGCATGAGTGTGCTCTGATCATTCTTTATATCTAGTACCTAAGATAGAAATTAAGCAACAATTATACCACAACACATTTCCGAATTATTTATTTTAGGAAATGATAATTTTTCTTTTTTTAACATAAATTTTATGTAATGTGTAAAAGAAAGGAAAATCAAGAAATACAACTTACAGCCAATATCTGATACACACTAGATGGAGTCAGATGTGGGCAAACATGCGGAAACACACAGCCAACTAATGAACGCAACAAATGATTATTTCTAGACAAAAGAGATAACAACAGATCCACTACTACTTCCACCCACTGTGGTTCCTCTTCCATAGCGCTTCCGTCGAGCTTTTTGTGTTTCTTAGATTTTTTAGTCAATCTCTCGTAACAGGATTGAAGTTCGTTGATCGACATAATGGCCATTTCAGGATCCGAGAACAATTGTAGGCCCATATGCAAGTTCATCGTATGAAATATCGGTAAGACATCCACGTCTTTCGTATTCATCTCTAGTTTCTCGATCAAATCGAGTACTCGTTTCCAAGCATCAGATGCTGCATCGCTCAGTGGCGCTCTTAATTGCATGGTGTTCGATAGCAGCTTCGAGTTCAAATCGTGAACGAGCGCGCTTAATAAATTCCGAACGTCATTCAACTTTGGTAACTTATAATCCAGAGCGCGATAAAAGGCATCCTTAAATTGCGCTGTAAATAATTAAACGTATCGTAGCACGTGAATGGGATAATTTTGGGGAAATATGAAAAACTTACTAAAAATATGATAAACTTACGCGCTAGTTCCACTCCGATGTGTGATACTTCACACAATCCATATTTGAACAAAAATGTCAGTTGTGCGAGCCTCCAATCTACGTCCGAAAGTATTTCTGGATGGCCTATTAATCTAAAAGTGTTAAAAGAAGCATATGTTTAATACATATTATTTAAACTATATATACAGGTTTATCCCTTCTCCTCCTCAGGCTTCATACACCATGCGTTAATGGCAAATTCCTGAGATCTCCATAATTTGCGAGGAAATTGTTACCACTTTGTCTCACATATTTTACCTCCCACATTAAGAATTCTAAATTGGTTATCTATGCTTACCTTGTTAATAGATGCATTATGTAACTACGCTCAGCATTTGTCCACAGTTCTGTTTTCTCGCCTTTTTGCTCTTTAGCTATTTTATTTTCTATAATATCTCGGTACAATTCGCACAATTTCTTGACACCATCCACCTTTAGATTTCCCGTGATTATTTGAATAACTTTGACACCCGTCTTCTTTTCTATCATCAAATCACCAGAGTGTAATATAAGTTTCTTCAATATACTCAGCTGCGTCTTTGTCTTCATATCTTTGTCGTTTGTAGCGGATACCGCTGAATGCAAAACCTCTCTGAACGCTGTTAAAACTTCATCGTTATTATTTTTCTTACAATTAGAAAATCTTTTCAACATATGTTGCAAAAGATTCGGCGACAACAACGATGGAATTACAGTTTTGTCCGTAATATTGGAAAGTATTAGCTTCAACATTTCAGTGGCGATATATTCATCACTCTTTGACGGTTTCATAAATCTCTGATCAATGCCTTTCCAAAACTCTGGCACAAGTTCAGTCGATTTTAACTTTTCACAAAATAGCTTGAACACTGGATGACGGTGAGAAACAATTCTAGGTATAGCCTAAACAATAAAAATATAATATACAATAAATTTAATAAATAATACATAAGGATTATTTAAAGACTGATTATAATGACATACCGTTAGTAATGTAATAATTTTTTCCACAGATTCTTTAGCAATAATTTCTTTTACACCCAAGTGCTCCTTCAAAAATTTGTGATTAATTAATGATGGATGTTTGTTTTCGACAACGAGCAATAAATAAAATGTATCCAGAGTATGCTCTGACCATGGTATACCAAGTTTGTCCTCAATGATTGGCCACATAATTTCTTTCATAGATTCTGTATGAAGCTGGGTAACAAACTCACTGAGAAACATACTAGAAAGAAATGATAAATAACTGCGTTTCATGCCAGTTTCGAAAAGAATTTGTATAATCTGTTGTTGCATTTCAACAGTTTCTTGTGCATATAATTTAGATCTTATCAGTGCACCACATAGCAATATACGTCCCATGCATATATCAGCATTCTCCTGTAAAACGTAAAAAGACAGCTAAATAATAATTTACCAAATAAAACAGAACAGTAAAATACAATAAAAATAGTACAATAAAAAAGTATAATAAAAATAGACTTACACTTTTAGCATTACTACCAGCTGTGGACAATTGAGTATTCATTGTAGACAATAGCTTTTCTACCGATATTTCAGGATGCATCGTTAAAAAAGTAGTCAGGGTGCTGTAAAATCCTCTCCTTGCATGTACTGTTGTAGATCCTAAACTGCGTATCAATCTGATTAACGCATAGTTTAACTCCTTATTATCCTCCTTGGCCTGCATACAGAATTATACAGAAATAACGTAATATTTAATATAATTATTTGCTAAATATATAATGGAGATAAATTTTTTATCTTACATGATATAAGGTACAAATGGTTCAATATAACATAAAACATTATAAATTGACTCACCGCGTTATATTGAGACAAATGGCGTAGCAACTCAACTCCAGCATTTAATCTTACAGAATTGTTGCTATCCTTGAGTTTGTTAAAATGATCCAATACGGAAGGAGAATTCATTTTATTATCGGTACCCTGCCGTTTAAGGTTATCCAATTTTATTTCTGCCATGCTGCCATGTGCGTGCGTGCTTCGTAAAATACGGCAATTGATGCGCTACTTGTATTTAGTAATTAACCTACAGTACAACCAATTAAATATATCACTATGCTCAAGTATCTAGCAAGTCACTGAGCTCTAAAGTGCAGAAAGTGCAGCTCGACAAATTCATTAAGGTGCCGTTTCATGCAGCGAAATAATCGCCGCGAATGAAGGTCACGTGATCATTCGCTGTTCGCTGAAAAGTTTCAGCTTGTAGCGAATATTCGCAAGGAGCGAATATGTCTGCTCCAACTAAGAATGTTAACTTTTCAAATTGAGTTGCAGACATGCGTATGTAATTATTAAATCTCAAATCTTCTAAAACGAGTTTAGGTAGCACAGCATGAAAGAATCCGTGCACTTTCCTTTCTTGAAAAATGGGTGCTATCCAATATTTCTTTTTACAATATCTTTTTTTTCCACTTTTTCTCAAATGTAAAAGTGTAGCTGCAACTGCAGCAGCTTTTCTTTTCTGTACAATATAATAATAATTTGCTTATTGTACATATTGTACATATGCAATAACCACTGCAGTTAGTGGTTATTTATACCAAGTCCAGTTTATAACCGACTCGTCGTCCATTACAAAGATTTCAAGATTTTCCTACAAAGTAATAATTTAATCTATATTTGTTAAATATAATATTTAAAAGCATTTCAAAACAACTATGTATAATATTTTCTTACTATTGTTGACATGCAACCATACAGATGTGACGCTCAGGGTGCCGTTACATGGAGCGTAACTTGCGTAAGCGTAACCTGCGTAACCTAGTGAGTAGCTAGAATAGGCACACTGCGTATTCTAGTAAATTACTAGAATGTACGCTATTCTGAAAATTCCATTTTACATGGCGCGTACTTTGCGTTAAATGCGTATAAAGCGTAACAAGCCTGACCAATAACAGATTAGGACTTCTGTTGTACAATACAACAGAAATAAATCGATTGGTTGTTATTATTTAAGCGTGTTGCTAAATACGCGTCATGTGAAATAAATACTTTGATGTAAGAATGTGTTGAAGCGTAATATATGTGTGTAATGTATGTACGAGTATGCGTGAAATAACCTAAATAAAGTATACGGAGTGGTTGACTGGTTGACGACGCGTGTCTAGCACAAAAAACCTGGAATCTCTTAAACATGGATTCTAATCTTGTATTAGCGGCTCTTGCCAACAAATTATACTTATTGTTACGATATGGTTTTCATCGATGCTGATGTGGTCTTCTCCTTCAACGTACTGCTTGAAGCACTTATGATCAATAAAATTTGTGGTGAAGCTAAAGAGCCACCCACAATATCCACATTTATGCTGTATTTTAAAAAGGAAATACATAAGTGAAAATGTATAAGCTGCAGTAAGCTGTTGAAAATAGTCCAGACATGCAAATGAATATACCACAGTTATCGGACATAAATTGAAATTCTTTTGTCATACTATGCAACTGATGTACTGATTTATATCCAAGTAATTAAATGCATTATTTAAACATTTTGGTCCATATTCTCAGTTCACTTTTATGATAAATGCGTGCATTTAGTATAGTTCACGTTACATATATTATAGAATATCATAAATAAATACGCGCATTTATTGATAAAAGTGAGCTGCGAATATAGTCCTTTATAGAATTTAGATGCATTTCTTAAATTACTCGAATTTGATCCATTTTTTCAGAAATTTTGGCACGGCGATCGCGAGTCAAAAAAGGATACACACACACTGTTACACACATGCATTTAGCGTATTTTCCACCAGAAATTGGATCGGCGTAACTGACAACTGGCGTAGAAAGCGTAAACTAACTAGGCGTAAGTTTTATAGTAACTTCTATAAAATTACTAGGTTACGCAGGTTACGCTTACGCAAGTTACGCTCCATGTAACGGCACCCTCGCAAACTATTCGCTACTCGCTAAAAATCATTCGCAGCGAAAAATTCGCTGCATGAAAAGGCACCTTTAGAGTCCCTGTCAAGTTTTTAAAAATTCTCTATCTGATAGCCAATTGCTACGTCCGGCAGTACGAACGCCTATCGCATCGTGTCGTTTGCGTTCCTTGGTGGAAAGCTACCCAAGTTTGCATAGTTCCAAATCATGCTTTTCAACATCGCTGTCATTAGAGATCCAAATTGCTAGTTTAATTTATTAAACCCACTTAAACGCGCGCACGTGCAAAATTCGTTGTTGATAAATCGTTAGTAAAAACGCGTCGGAGCACGGCATTGCTTTGACTCGCGCGGTCCCGGTCAGTTCCGTGCATTCAATATGGCTGGCCGAGGTGGTTACGACGATTCAAGGCAAGTATCTGCCGCATTTACGGTTGTGTCACGCAAACGGACAAGTCTCGAAGAATAGTGCGCTTACGATGTATAAGCGGTGCGTCTTACTGTCAAATACAAATGTGTTTCGCGCTAATAATTTCCTAACTTTAAGGTTAAGTGAGTGCGATTTGCGAGTGCAGCGCAACACCTTGCGGACATTACGACTTCTTTGCACGCGGCTTTATTTTGACCGGTCGAGCCTTGTTGTAACGCACTCGGGTCTGCGTGGTCGATGCGAGTTACAGCGAAATCTCGCAGGCAGGAACGGTGCAAATACTCGCACGCGAGTGAGGACGTTTCGCGATATTCGCGCGATAATAATCTCGGACACGATTATACATGTGCAATGGCACTGCAATTCGCGGCTTTTCATGAAGCAACCGAGTGCAAAACGGAGAAACCGCGGAAGGCTCTATTTCTCATTATGTTATCGTCACGTTGACACACTTATTTTAACACCACGCCGACGTGCATTTATAACGATAGTACTCTACTTACTTCATTGAGCTCTTGCATTTTCTGAAAGATGCACATGGTTGATACACAGACGCACCTGTATGTACACAGATGAATAGTGCAACAATATCAGAGCACTCGCGATTATTTATAAATATATGGTAGTGTATAGGATATAAAGTGCATATATATGTGTAGTAGAACACACACACACACACACAATTGTTACATTAATAGATTCTATGTAATTAAATGTTTTCCTTTTTTTTAAATATTTTTAGAGATTATTCTGGTGGTCATCGTAGTAGAAAACCATTGCCGACAGAACCTCCGTATACAGCTTATGTGGGAAATTTGCCAAATGGAATTGTACAGGGCGACGTTGACAAAATCTTTGAGAAGCTTAACGTCAAAGTCATCAGACTGGTTAAAGACAGAGATACTGACAAGTACGTGTACGCAGAGCAGAGAGGAAAACGATATTGATCAATCTTTTTAATGTTCTCGGCTTTTCTTTCATTTGTAGATTTAAAGGCTTCTGTTATGTCGAATTTGAGGACTTGGCTGATCTGGAAGCAGCATTGGAAATGGATGGGGCGGTAGAGGTAGACAAGTGCTTGATCAAAATTGATGTAGCAGAGGGGAAAAGAAACGATCGAGGCGGTGGCTTCGATAGGAGAGGTCGCGGCGGTAGCGGTGGAAGCAGTTTTAAAGGACGAGATTCTGGCCGTGGATACGGCGAGGACTTTGATAGTAAATCCACATATTCGAGTAAACGTTGCTAACACATGATATAAATAGCTATAATAGAATATGCTGATCACCACTATGAGATTTGTACTTATATTAATATTTCTTCTTTTTAATACAAAAGTCTAATAACGAAATCGTATTTAACGCGTTCCCTGCCAAGCAGGTTTTGAGCAGTTGTCATTTTCAGGCCATGTCTATCAAAAATGGTCTATCAAAAACGTACTGATACATAAAATTTAATATGTAACAATTATCTATTTCTTCGCTCGTGAGCTGGAAATTTACTTTTTACTAGAGTAAATAGAAACTTGATAGCAATTTAACAAAGAGCATGTAGTAGTGATGCCAACAATTATTTTCTTGCACTGTATCTCCCAATGATAAAAATATCACTTAGCCTAAAAATGAGTTTCAGTGTTCGAAAATGATACATGTGGCGGGGAACATTTTAATGATATTTTTTGTCCTGATGGCAGGATACAGCGATAGAGGCCAACATGCAGGCAGCAGGCAAGGTAACGATAGATGGGATTCTAGGAGTAATAGAGGCAATTACGGCCAATTCAATGAAGATGGAAATCGTGATTGGTCACGAAGTGCATCTAGCAGATCGTATAGTAACAAACCTCCAGTTCGCGGAAGCGGTGGTCCAGATCGAAAATCTTATCATGAGGAGCTTTATCAGAAAGATGCTCCTCCTCCAGGTACGTGGTCATAGTTATACGCGTAGCTGTACAGAATGTAAAATCTGTCATATCGGTGTTCAACTTTCTAAATTGTTCTTTAGATACGACCGGAAGAAAACGCCTGGAATTGAAACCGCGAACGGTTAAGGAACCTGTGAACTCGATGGCAGAATCGAGTAAAACAAGTTCCATTTACGGAGGTGCAAAACCTCGAGAAGAAAAATTGATGGACAAGTAAAAGTAACGATATCGTCAATAGCCTCAATTTCTACAAAGAAATTGGGAGAAGAAACGTTGACAAAATTTTCGAGAATCGATTCAGAACTCCCAAGTATAGTTTGCTAAAAATCTAGTAATGAGATCTCTTTTCCGAGAAACGCGAGAGATAGCGTAGAATGTCGCCTTGTTTTTTTTTTAAATTTCTTACAAAGAAGTGACCGATCATTTACAGAAGAGCGTTGCAAGCAACGGGTAATAAATTCGTCACAGTTTTCCCTGAGTTCTGCGCGGGATTTTCAATCCGAGGAAAACCATCTTTCTCCTAATGTCTTTTGTATTTAAATGAAACTTCTCTATTTGAGGAAAATAGAATATTTGTAACTATGGATATACATAAGAGATGTGTATACACAACGCATGCTCCAAAAAATAGCGATAGCGATTTATATACATAAACAATGATTGTTAAGACGCTACGTTAGCCGAGTACATTTTAATACTTCTTGTGTCAACTTAATGTTGGGTTTTGTGTCTGTAATAATATCGAGGGTATGTGTACAAACTATCACAAAATATAAGATATCACACGGCATGTATATTTCATCTTTATGCTGATATTACTTATCTATACTTGAAACTAGCCGGTGTTAAAGGAAGTACAAAGAGAAGTGGCAACTACACACACATCGATTTCGTTTCTCCTTCCATAGAATTCTGATGTTTCACCGTACAATGCTGATCATTATGTGTCGATCGATCATTTGTTAAAAAGAGATCATACGTTATAATAATAGTATATAATATTGTTTCACATTATTACATGAATGTTTTTCATGAAGTAGAATGATGAAGGACTGTGAAATATAATACGCGAATGGTTTATTAAATTTCTATACTACCGGGAGCGATACAAAGAAACTACGCCGATTATTAATATTATTATCCATTAATAATTACGTAATTAATTAACTGTGCTAACACAATGACGTTGAAGAGTTCAACAAAAACGTCGTGAGAGAATAGCAGATAAAATGAAAATTTAAAATAATAAATATTATGTAAAACGATGCTTGTATATGATACTATTTCCTGAATAAAGTAGCTGTTTTCCTCGTATCTGTGCAGTGTATTAGAATAAGTAATATCGATTATATGGAATGAAATAAGCGATATGTAATTTGTAATTGTGAATAAGCAATGCATGTTCATAATATATTTTGTAAGCTAATCTAAATATATTACGAATTCACACAGCTAAAATGTATTATGTTTGATATGGTCACTAAGTTTCACTTAACTTACTCAAACGCGAGAACAAATTTTCTTGTTTTCGTAAAAACATTGCTTCTACCATTAATCATAAATTTTATCTAATAATAATTATAAAATCCAAAAGTATGTGTGTATGCAGAGTTTTATTTTTTTTAACTTATATTTTTTATGGCTTTATAATAGTTTTATTTTTCCTATTCTATAAATATATATGTACATAGCAAAATAACAAATGACAAAGTATAAAATATTAACTACATCAAAGAAATGAATAGAAATAATTATATAAAAAAATACCTATCATATAAACATCAATGTACATATGTGTTATGAGTTCCTCAAACGAAAATTATAGTTATTAACAAAACAAATAAAGCTGTATCGCAATTGTTTATAAGTCGTAACGCGGAGCATGTCGTTCAGCTGTTCACTTGCCACGCCTTAACTTATTCAAGTTCACAATGTTCCCTCCACCCCCTTAGGCCGTCAGTTCTTATTCGCTCTTTCTCTTTCCCTCTGCCGGCTAACGATGTATCCGGTACAGTCCAACGCAACATACATTCCACTCGTTCCCGAAATCCGCAGCGAGGTTCTTCCATTATCCCGTCAAACTTCACGCAGCGCAACTGTCTGCGTGGCTTTTTTCAGCGGCTACTGTAGTCGCTGCGGTTAATCGTAATCGCGATCGCACCGTGGCGAGAAGTTAGCGCGTCGTGCGAGAGTTTTTCGCGTACAATGCCGAGCATAGCGGAATATTCTCAGCCGAAGTAATTTGTCGTTACACGTACGTGCGAGGGTTGCCCCGTTCTGTCATATTTTGCACGACGCCGGTGTTGATTAGCGCTCTCTCTCTCTCTCGTCCGTGCCATAAGCCATAAGCCCGCAAATTGAGCCGAATTGCTGACAGAAGAGGAAACGCGGAGTCATTCCATTATACGTCCGACATGTCAAGCGAAAGCGTGAAAACAGTAAGTATTTAACAGTAATTTAGTTCGAGTCTGCGTGAATCTTAAAATATGTACTTAAGTATATGCTGTTGGTTACTCTTAATTAATTTTTCTTATACAAATTTGAAATAAATTATTTATTGCTTTCAACTCTCCTCAAACTATTTGACATACAGTTCTATTTGTTCTTGCTTTCTAAACACTTGATCTTTTGTAAATTTTTTTCTGATATTCTTTATTAATGTTTTTTACAAAATATGTAATATAACCTCTTTTTTATGAAATATAAATTTTCGTATATCCGTTATTTTTTTTATTTTTTTGATATCGATATTCGTTTTGTCTATAATAAATGTATATTAAATGATTATGTATATAAATTTTATGTGATATCTTTCGACGAATGCAACAAAAAAAGCAAATAATATGAAAATATATTTTTTGTTATTTTGCAAAGATTGTCTTAAAATGATTTTACTTTTTAAAATTCGACAGGAAATTTAGTAACAATTTTTTGAAGTACACATGTCTGCCTTTTTCTTTTTCTTTTTCAGTTTGCAAGCTTGGAGACCCCTGGATATGTGGGATTCGCGAATTTACCCAATCAAGTGCATCGAAAATCTGTAAAAAAAGGATTTGAGTTTACACTTATGGTTGTCGGCGAATCTGGTCTTGGAAAATCGACTTTGGTGAACAGTTTATTCCTTACAGATTTGTATCCTGAACGAATAATTCCTGATGCAATTGGTAAGCATAAGAGAATCTGGAAGAGGAGTTCTCTTACACTGATTTTTTAAAAATTGCAAATTCTCAAAAATATGAAATTGTGTGTTAATTAAAATTTAATTAAAAATCAGCAGAGATAAATTCGCATTTAAAATCGCTTTATGCTAAATGGGATATTTTGCATAACACAAAATATAAAATCCATAGTTCTCACAAGATTTCATATCAAGGTGATGATTCATATTTATTATTAAACAGAGAAAACCAATCAAACTGTCAAACTTGATGCTTCAACGGTTGAAATTGAAGAAAGAGGCGTAAAGCTTAGATTGACAGTTGTCGATACGCCCGGTTACGGAGATGCGATCGACAACACCGATAGCTTTAGGGCTATTATCCAATACATAGATGATCAGTTTGAGCGATTCCTTCGTGACGAGAGTGGTTTAAACAGGAGGAACATTGTGGACAATAGAATACATTGTTGTTTTTACTTTATTTCTCCATTCGGTCATGGGTAAGAATCGTTATTAAATAAATTGTTTCAAGGCAGTTTAATAACGTTTATGAAATGTATCTTTGAATGAAAAAGGAATCATTTTTTATTCAATCTTTACTCTCAATTAGTAATCATTTTTTTTCTTTCTTGTGTGATACTAGATTGAAGCCGTTGGACATCGAGTTTATGAAACAGTTGCATAATAAAGTCAATATAGTACCTGTAATAGCGAAAGCCGATGTACTTACAAAAAAGGAGGTATTGCACCTAAAGAAGAGAGTCATGGAGGAGATTGAGGGCAGTGGAATCAAGATATATCCTCTACCAGACTGTGATAGCGACGAGGATGAGGATTACAAGGAACAAGTGCGTCAGCTGAAGGAGGCTGTCCCGTTCGCGGTTTGCGGCGCCAACACTTTGCTCGAAGTTAAGGGCAAGAGAGTGAGAGGCCGATTGTATCCGTGGGGCGTCGTTGAAGTGGAAAATCCCGATCATTGCGATTTTATCAAGCTAAGGACGATGCTGATGTACGTTATTCTTTCTATTATGATTATTGCAAACACTGATGCGATGTACAGATGTACAATAATGTTATTGTTTTTCTTTTCATTGTAGTACACACATGCAAGATCTGCAGGAAGTAACGCAAGAAGTGCATTACGAGAATTATCGTAGCGAAAGACTGGCGAAAGGAGCTCCGGTGCCGCCTCGACGACAAACGTAAGTGACGTTCTAAGTCAGAAATCTTAATCTTTGCGATTTTTATCACAATACTTCAGCCTCTCTCTCTCTCTCTCTTTGTTGGCAGTCTCGCGGAATCTGAGAAGAACCCCGCGGCGACGGAAAAGGATCGTATTCTGCAAGAGAAGGAAGCGGAGATACGGCACATGCAAGAACTGTTAGCCGTGATGCAGGCACAAATGCAACAACAACAACCTTGATCAACCATGCAGTTTTATATCGACACGTGAAGGAAATGATGATTCCTCACCGTTACGAGTGCCAAAAAGATTTGTGAACCTTTTTAGTAGTTTATACACGATCAAGATCTTAATTTTGGAGACGCATTACATTTCTAAGCTTGTCTTTATTAAGACAATTTTATTTTGATATACACATTACGCGTTTTTATAGATATTTTATATTTCGTAAGAGTATAAGAACCAATGCAATCGATATATCTTTTTGTTAAGTCTGCATTGACGTACAGCGTGCCCAAGAGTTTGCACTGACAAATTCCTCGCAGCATTTGAACACAAAATCTTAATATCAAGACGTCAAGATCGTAGTAGAGTTTTAAAAAATGAGCAGTATTCAAAGATCGTCACATAAATCTAAATTTTACACATTTAAACACGATATAACATGCAATAATGCAGTAAGATATCATTATGTTCAGGTATTATAAAGCGATTTCATTGATATTGATTTCAATATCCATACAAAAAACGCTCATTTAAAAGAGAGCGTTATAGCCTCAACGTTTTGATATTTGCTGCTATCTTTTATTAAACAAACATCTCAGATATTTTATATATATGACAAAATAGGATTTTTATTTTATTTTTATTTCGCAGGTAAAATATATGATATAACAGAATGGTAAACGGAAAAGAATTGTAAAAAGTGCCTTGCAATTTTTGTCTATTATATACCGTATCACCGTATTGAATATGCAAACGTATATGTATCATTATACATATACGAAATAGAGAATCTTTTTATACCATACATATACGGACTATCTCTCTTCGATAATAGATATATTACAATTAAGGGAAAAGAAACGATTATTTCCATATTGAGCAATATATGCAAAACAAATGTCTAAAAAAATATTGTAACTTTATGTTCCTACTATTAAGTAAAAAGTTTTATATTGAATTCATTTAAAAAGGAAATATTAAAGACTTTAGGAAGATTGGAGGATATAATTCTCAAAAAACTTACGTAACTTTTACTCGGAAATGTGAACACCACGTCTTTTAGGTGCTCATTGTATAAAATTCATCTGATATATCTGCCTAATAAATCCTACTAAAGGACATGTCTATTGCAGAGGTCGCCTTTCATGAATTGCTTGTTTCATAACTGTGCTCTGTACAAACGGAGTTTTCAATTGATGAAACAAAGTCTTCGATTGATGTGAATACGAGCATTATATTGCTGTTGCTCATCTTTCTTATATTGTTTAAAGTGCTTCCAGCTATGTGCTATGTGGAACATAGAATTTTTTAACGTATTACTTCCTGCTTTATATTTATAGGCAGATATATCAGATGAAGTTTGCATGACGAGCATTTGAAAGACGTGATATCGGTGCAAGACTTATTTTTTTATGGAAAACATAACTTTCCATGAAAAGGTAAGTTTGGTACGGATTTTCTTGACATCGCTCACTTCGAAACTTCTATTTTTTAGATTATTCGTGCCAGAAATGACTCCATGAAACATACGAAAAAACATAAGTATATTTTTAGATATTTATAGATATCATATACCATCAATATTTTACTGTCAAAATGTATAATGTTTAAGAAATTGCGCGATTAAAAGTTTGATAACTTTCTGTGCATATCGCATATAAATGTTTCGTACAATATAAGCAACGAAATGTCGAAAGTGTAATTGTGTATATGTTGTATGTATGTATGTGCTTGTGTGTGCGAGTTTTATCTACACGTGATTCGGCTAAATAATTATATTAGGCAGTATATTCACGCAAATATCAAATACATTTTATGCTTTAGTTGTACAAAAACAATTTTGAGAACATATCTACATTGAAAACATTTCCACGTTCTTACGGGAATTATATAAATATAATAACTATATGAATTTTTATATCCTTTTTATTTAAATATATATATCTTCCAACAATTTTAACTCTACAATTTAAGACCTATGCATGTAATAGTCTATCGCCGTTGAGAATGCCGCAAAACCCGCAGCACCGACTACACCTGCTTTTACACCGGCTACAAAGAATGACGCAAAATCGATAAGTAAAGCAAAATAAATCAAAGAACAGATTTAGGAGAATTTATGATGGGTCGAGATCAGTACCTCTTAAGCCAATTAGTCCACCCGTCACACCACCCGCGTACGTGCCGTTTTTCCAGTCAGTTTTACCCCTATACTGAAATATTGAGACGTCTTTTACAATGTGTCGAGAATGCATATGATCACACGAAGCAGATTTTTCATACAAGAATCCTTAGCATATAAAAGTCCGAATATTACCGATTCGATTGCACATTCAATGCCAGAAAATAGACATCCGATAACAGCAAAATTTTTCGCGTAGCCGAGCGTCGTGGTCTTCATCTCTCTTAATATTTCCCGTGCGCTTTGCTGCTTCTCGACGCTCGTCAGATTAGGATTTACGCTAGAAGAGAATAATCCAATAGCCGCTCCTAAACCATATCCTGTACAAATCACATGTTTCGGTTAGACACACAATTTTAATGTGACTTGATAAATTCTATCGTTCTATATTTTTGCCATTGAAATGTGCAATTATATCAAACTTCGACTTTATAATCTGAGATCACAAAGGCAGTCCTTGAACTGCTACAATTAAAGTCTGCATTGTTTTGAAAAATTTGCATTGTTAAATAATATTTTAGATATTTGTTATGCTCATATGTATGTGCGTATTGTTTTACAAAAAGGATAGCATGAAATATGTGTACCAAGAACACAACTCATGAAGCTTTTGAATGCGCAACTTTCCATCACACTTTCTATTCTCTTCTCCTCGTTGGTCTTTATTTTTACTGGTCCCAGCAATGTGGGAATTATAATATTTTCTCGAAAGCGTTTCTGGTCGACGAGAAACATAGCGATCTTGTCCAACTCGGCGTCGTCCAAAAACACCTTTTTACTCTCGCCAGCGGCTGGCCGTGTAACCGCGTTCGTCAAATCGACAGGATACATGTTTCAATATCACTTTTGCAATTTAATTTACACAGAAATACGTTCCGCTTCACACATTTCCTTGCAACGCTCGAGACGTTTATTGGTTAGGAAACTCATTGGAGCACGTTGAACAAATTTAAATTCATATGCAATAACCTAAAACACAGAGACTAAGTATTATTCATCATGTTGAACGGACGTAAAAGAAACTGTATGTATTACATTAAATCCGTGAAGTACAGAACAAAACCGTACAAAAGTAACCTTACAAGCCATGTGTTTACTAACCATTCACCGGGAAAATTAAAGAAAACGATACGCAGGTATGATCGATAATGCAGAATATCGATATATCGATTTTAGAGCTATTTTAAAATTTAAAACTCTCGATTACATAAAAGAGTGAATAATTAAATATTTTTTAAATATTAACGCACGAGTGTAGGTTAAACAAACTTCCATATAGAAATCGTTCTTATTTACACAATTTATTTCATTATATATACATAATGCACTTACACATAAGATTAGATGCACACAAAAGGACAATGTTTGGATATCATATGACATGTCGTTATTGCATAAAGGAATAATGCATAAAATTTAAATCTCGTCTTTAACAATTTTATCTGCCACAATCGAAAACAATAAAAACATATAAAAATCTATACGCTATCTATAGCGTTATTCGAAAACGCATATATATTAAAATAATTACCACACCTTACCGTTTCTATTCTTCTGTCCTTATGATTTTTATATTAATTATATTAATATTAATTACAGATGAAGGAGAAGAATATCATAAATGGAATCGTCTCTCTTACTTGTACTTTCTCTTGATGTTAGATTTTCTGAGCTTCTTAGAGCGTGCCTGATTCATACGAGACATGAGTGTATATATTCCAGGCAGAAACAGGAAAAGTAAATAAAATCTCATGAGAGACGGGAAATGAAGCGCAAAGTTGTAAATATTCGGCAAGGAGATGGTGAATTTCTGCGTTTCCTCGAAGTACGGGATATTCCGTAGTATTATGATACCCTCGCACATGAAGCCCAATGGGTATAATGGTATCCATATCGTATATCTGAGCCATGTCAGAAAAGATATCTCAATATTCAGCAGTTGCGTAATGTAATACGGATACCTAACTATCTCTACCGTGCTCCACACGAGAAAGAGATAAAATACGATCGGCTTGGTTTGCATACGAGACTCGGCGTCGATCATGAGGAACAAAATGAACGCTCGGCCACCCACTTGGAGCAGAGACACTAATGCACTACTCTTTGTGTATCCGAACAGTGGATGCATTATCTCTAAGAATTGCAACAGTTGTATAAATTTGAGGGGATTGCCAACTGCCACGTACGTTTCTTTCATGGAATCTAAAACGAGAAATTTTTATAAAATATTTAATATGTATATAAAGTATTTTATATATATATATATATATATACAGGGTGTCCCGGGTTTTAACCGACAAACTGCGGGAGCATATTCTACTAGTGGAAATAAGAAAAAATTCTTATATCGAGTTTGCTTAGAAATGCTTTATTACAAAGTTATAAACCAATATTGAAAAGAAATGTGAGATAAGTAACAACGGAACATAGTGTAGAATTTGGAAGGTCCAAGATGTTTATGTTACGTGTATTCACATGTATTCATGTTCACTATGTTCAAATGATTCAGTATGATTGTTACTTTCACAATAGTAGCTGTTAGATTTCAATCGTCGTGTGAACTAGCAATTACTATCAGAATGCCAAAGTGTTTTCAAATGAGGAATACACTGATATTCATTTCATGTACGGATTCTGTGACGGAAATGCACGAGCTGTCGTACGAGAGTATCAACGTAGATTTCCTAACAGGAGAGTACCAGATAGATTTAAAGCAACGAATTGCTAATTCAGTTACTGAGATGCAACAAAATTTTCAGGAATGTCGTACTGTAACAAATTCTGTACTACGTCGATGTCTAGCTTGTATCGATGTGCAAGGACAACATTTTGAAACGCGTCACTAAATCATTGCGTAGATAATTTTTATTTTTGTGAAAAAATCCGTTGTTACTTATCTGATATTTCTTTTCAATATTGGTTTATAACTTTGTAATAAAGCATTTCTAAGCAAACTCGATATAAGAATTTTTTCTTATTTCCACTAGTAGAATATGCTCCCGCAGTTTGTCGGTTAAAACCCGGGACACCCTGTATATATATATATATAATTTGATTCTATTGAATACATACCTGGCCCATCTCGTGAATAACGTATACCCATTACGGCAAGCACGTAAATAAAGCCAACAAATTGACACAGATTATATATAACTAGATAGACCTTAGCGAAATTCTCTGAAAGGATATTAGAACAAAGTAATGTTATTAAGATAAAACATTATAATCTTATTCTACAACTATTGATTTGTGATATGTATACCTTTCCTGTAACCAAATTCTTCTTTGTACAATCTGTCGTACATGTCGGGATAATCCTCGCGAATATCGCGTCTCTCGTCTTCATTGTCGTCCATATCCTCTTCGCTTTTCCATTTGTCAAAATCGATCTTGAGCCACGAAGGTTTTTGCGGCTGGCTTGTTAATCTTGGCCACCAAGCATCACACTGTTTTTTTAAAATAAAATCCACTTGGCGATCGATCACTTTGTAATTACTCTCCTGCAACAGGCATTACGTATTATTAATTATTATTGCTAATCCAATGTACATTTTATATCTGTGTATACATTATACACGTTAATTATATACATTATATAAGTATATACCCAGCAAACACAGTTATGCATCGCAATTATTGTAATGTCCTACTCATGTAATAATTATTAAGTTTAATTATTACTAATGTTATGTAATTATAATATAATTAGGATATATTACATATTAATTCCATGCTATATATAACTGCTACAATCGGTGTTCGCTGGGCATATACATTAATTTATAAATGTCTCAGTACATTTGGGTCAACAGCTGAATGAAGATGTAAATTAAAGCTGTAATTATTTAGGCCTCTAGCTCCTTGTCCATAGGCAGTAACTTGTAACGTGGTTTCCTTCAGATTAACATTAAGATCCTACAAAAAAAACAAATGAAATACAGATGTGTGAGATAGTAGATTATATGCATAAGAATATTGATATTCTGAAATGTTATAAAATAAGGAATATATTATATTTAAAATTAAATGAAAAAATATGTCTATGCCTTGATACTGCATGTATGTACCTTTACATCGGTTAAATCTACTTTCAATGTAACTTGTTTCTCCGTTTGGGCCCAGTATACAAACGGTGTGAGTGTATTAGACATTTTATCATAACAATATACTGAAAATGATTATCACTTGACTGTTATCGCAGCTTGCTTCCTCTTTCTCCTTTCTCACTCTCTGCAGATCTTAAATTAATTAATTGTTTACAATACTATATACGTAAACAACATCTGTTACTCGTCACTCTGTTATGGAATATCGTCAAGCCAATTAAACATGACTAAACATAAAATATTTCTTACTCATGTTCACAACGTAATCATTATATGATAACAAAGATGAGAACACAAGCAATTCATTCCGTGCTATTATTGTGATTGGCTAACTTCTTTTCAAGTCTATTTACGTGGACGTTGATTGGTTGATTTCTCCATATGATCAATCAAAAAACGACTAATTTTTTTGCTTTAAAGGTCGACAGGAGTGACGAGAAATTTCCAAATTGATATTGGGGACCTCATGCGGTGAACACGTGAAGCTATTGGATAGAAAAAATTGGCGCTGCTGGTTTTCAAATATAAACCGATAAAAGCCAGCAGCACCAAGTTTTTTCCATTTAAAAATTTGATGTTGCAATATTTTTTCCCAAAATACTTTTTGAGAAATTATGCGATTTAATATTATAATTTTGATCTTTTAAGATAACTTATTTCGTATCATATGTTTGTAGATAAACTTGTATTCTCAGTTGGCGGCATTTTGGGATATCATTACTTTTGTAGAAACTATTGGGTTGGCCAAAAAGTAATTGCGTTTTTTCCCAATAGATGGATGTCATGTCTTGAAATGTAACTAACTTCATTCTAAACCGCAAATTCATTATGTAGGTTAACAACTCACAGTTCAAGCTTGTTTTACAAAAAGAAAGTACACGATTTCGTTAACAATTGTTTGTTTGCCGTCGATTTTAAAATGGAAAATCAAAAAGAACATTTTCGTCATATTTTGTTTTATTACTTCCGAAAAGGGAAAAACGCTGTGCAAGCTCATAAAAAGTTATCTGATGTATATGGCGAAGATGCTTTAAAACTGCGGCAGTGTCAAAATTGGTTTACTAAATTTCGATCTCGAGATTTTAATGTGAAAGATGCACCACGCTCAGGAAGGCCAATCGAAATTGATGATGACAAAATAAAGGCACTGATCGATTCGAATCGGCGTTTAACGACACGAGAGATTGCCGAGAATCTTAATATATCGAAATCGAGTGTTGAAAACCATTTAAAACGACTTGGATACATCGATATTTGGGTAGCACATGAGCTCAAAGAAATTCATCTCACTAAGCGTATTGACATTTGCGATTCTCTTTTGAAACGTGAGGAAAATGATCGATTTTTGAAACGTATGATAACAGGCGACGAAAAATCGATCGTCTACACAACGTCAAACGAAAAAGATCGTGGAGCAAGCGTGATGAACCTGTTCAAAGCACTTGAAAAGCAGATATTCACCAAAGAAAGATTATGCTGTCAGTCTGGTGGGACTTTAAAGGTATTGTGTATTTTGAGCTGCTTGCAAGGAATCAAACCATTCATTCAGACGTATACTGTCGTCAACTGGATAAATGAAACGATGCCATCAAACAGAAACGTCGAGAATTGGTGAATCGCAAAGGTGTTGCGTTTCACCATGATAACGCTAGACCACGTACAAGTTTGGCCACTCGTGAAAAATTGTTGCAGCTTGGATGGGATGTGTTACCATGATGTTACCACATCCACCATATTCGCCAGACCTGGCACCATCAGATTACCATTTGTTTCGTTCTTTGCAAAACGCCTTGAATGGTAAAACCTTTACTGCTGATGAGGATATCAAATCGTTGTTGGAATTGTTTTTTGCTGAAAAAGATAAGAACTGTTTTGAGCGCGGAATCATGAAGTTGCCTGAAAAATGGCAAAAGATAATCAAACAAAATGGACAATGTATTGTTTAATAAAGTTTTTGTTTCCCATGAAAAATTCGCCTTTTATTTATATTTAAAAAAACGCAATTACTTTTTGGCCAATCCAATATTTTTAATATTCCAATTTAATATAATTATTTTGTACCTTGTCCATTTTCGAAATGATGTCTTGATATCAGTACTTTTATTGTTAACAATGTTGTCTTTTCTTTTTTCTTTACAGCAACCGTACTACTATTTTGATTGATTTTGGTGCAGTTTGAAAGTATTTTCCATTGGACACGTTGCATAAAAGGGTATATCCACACAATTTGCATAAGCGCATAAACAGATGCATAAGGACTTTGATTGGTCCATTTCCTTATGCACGTGCTTCTAGACCAATCAAATTCCTTATGCATCTGTAAACTGTCAACTGTCAACTTCACTCTGAAGATGAATCGTGATCTAGATATATGTCATTGTTTATGACCTATCTGATTCTGTGCACAGCTCTTTAGGAAACTAACCTCTAACGTGTTACACGATATTATATTATTTATTAAAATGTTATGTAGTTTGGTGTAGTAAAAATCTGTTGAGAATAACAGCCGGAATTGTGCTGGCAATGCAAGCTCTTAAAAATGACGAATTCCGAAATATTACAATTGGATATATGGAAAGGAGATTGGGGTCTACCATCAGTCGATGTGGAATGTTTACAAGTTTTGGTATGCACATTTACGTACAGGTTATGACAGGCACATGCTAATTGATCAATATAAAATTGATGACAGAATAATTCTTATATAACATGAAATTTCTTAAATGTCACATTTGCTACAGATGGAATATTTGAAAATCGCCAAAAAACGTTTGACTTTTCTGATAAATTTGGATTTTTTTTGGACAAGAAGAGATTTCCTAAATTTTTTTACTAATTAATAATTAAAAATATGTGATTTTCATGAACTAAACTTTGACAAGAAAAATAGATCATAACTTTATTTTATCAATAATTTCAAATGAACTTTGGAAATAGATAATACATTTATCAATCAAAAACAAATTTTCATTTGCTTTGTATGTGTTAATATTTAAATTTAATTGTTATATGATAATTATGAGCAGCATAATTATGTCCTAGTTTCAGTCAAACTGTAATAATTTATAATACATCAAGCTATGATTGCTTTATTATATTTAGAACAAAACAATTTGCATGTTTTAATTGCTTAATGCTTTATAACAGTGTCGGTTTATTCTAACATAGCATTATGTCATTTATAGGCATATGCTAAATTCAGTGAAGTACCTTTAAAAATAAATCTAACAAGCAATCCATTTAGAACGCCAAATGGTCGGTTGCCGTTGCTTAAGGCTGGTCTAAAAACTCTGGATACCGTGAAAGATATATTGCCATTTTTTAGGGGAAAACATTATAATATTGATTATGTGTTAACTGATAAACAATGTGCAGATGTTATGGCTTATGATGCTCTGCTCAAGGAGAAATTGTATCCAGCCATCCAATTTATATGGTAGGAGACATACAAAACTGTACCAGAATTAAACCAGAAATAATTTAATATTCATAAAATTCGCGAAGCACAAGTTTAAGCCATTAATTTTACAATATAACATAATATTGATTATGTGTTATTTTTGTAACAAATATAGTGTAACAATTCGAGTAGTAACAATTACAATTATTTTTAGGTGGATAGACAAAAAAAATTTAGAAGAGTTAGTTAGACCATGGTATTGCAAAGCACTGCCTTTTCCATTAAATTTCTATTATCCAGGAAGATTTGAGCGGCAAGCACATTCTTTGATGCAAAGTTTATATCCTCTGGAGGATAATATAAATGTGATTGAAAATGAGGTATGTGACTATATAAAAAATATAAAATATTTATTTAGTTTATAGAAAAAGTTCGCTAAAGACATTACTTAACATTTATTTATGTATTATAAAATAAAACTTTACATAACAATAGGTATACTTGAAAGCACAAGAATGTTTAACATTATTATCTACAAAACTTGGAGACGATGAGTTTTTTTATGGACAACAACCCAGCGCAATAGATGCTATTATATACTCATATTTAGCACCATTGCTCAAAGCCCCGTTACCAAATCCAGTCTTGCAAAATCATCTGAAAGCTTGTACGAATCTAGCGAAATACGTGTCGCGTATTTCACAAAGATATTTCGAGAGCGAATATCAGAGTTATGAAAAGCAAAGAGCTGAAAAAACCGCTGACAAATTAAGAAGAAATTCCGAGAGTGAATTTCCGAACAAGAGAAGGAATCAAATTTTGGCTGCATTTGTTGCTACGTTGGCAATGCTGGGATACGCGCTCTCCACTGGTATCGTAAAGGTAAGTTTCGTTTACCCGTGTAAAAAGATATTAAATGTATCTCCTACAAAAAATATTTTCATATTGTCTAATTTTTACATTTAAATGTAAATCTGTTAAGAACCTAAATTAAGATGGAGAGTAGGAAAATAAAAAGGAAACACAGAAATATAGACGATGACGAGGACAAAGTATAATTTTTGTACATACAAAATTTTAAGAAATATTAAAGTTTATTTGTCAGAATATTGCTGATATAAAATATACTTTTATTACAGTTAGCATTAATTTTTTTATACATTATGTTTATATTAATCTTTTTTACCATGTTTAATTTAAAACCGTTGCACAAACAAAATATCTACTTACGTACTAAAAGATTATAATATTTACAATTACTTTAATATATTTATTTTTGTAATATGAAAGATGTTTTATCACAAGGAGACTGACTTTTTCATAAATAGATTTTTCTAAAGATCAAGTAGTACAGATATTAGTATTGAAGCTATAGGTAGCTTTATTTATAGGTGCTAATATATTTATTAAGAAGCAGAAAATTTATTAAGATTCCTCAGAAGAAAAGGAAACGTGAGTATATATACATCAACTATATGTGATAATATATTTTACATGAAGAGTTTAACTAATTAAACACACACATATATATATATTTTTTTTCTTTTGCTTCTTCATCATATACTGTCAGAGATTACTGTAACTAATGTATTTATAATTGAAATAGTTATTTGTAAATAGTTTGTTTTTTTTAGTCTGTACATTTAAAATTTTGGATAGGATCTTTATAGGAATATAATTATGAAATACTATTATGTTTAATATTAAAAAGAATTAATAATATACTTATAATAATATACTTGCACTAATATATTTAATAAGAATAGCAAATTTTTTTAAATATTTTTATATTTAGTCTTTTAAGTCTTTTAAGAAAAATTAATTAAAAATGCTAAGCTATGGAAAAGTGAAAACAGATGATAAAACTTAATTTTTCATTTAGTTTTAAATGGAATTTATTTGTATAGAATTTAGATATTTGGAACTTGCGATAAGTTATTAAAATAATATAACGTTAAGAAAATGCTACAAAAGTAATGTTCAGTTTTTTCTTTTGCGTGAAAAAGATGCATAAAACAGGATGAATATAACAGCTGCATATTAAATATTGTTTGCTTATCATGTCGATTATAATCATAAAATTAATGTTTGTTAAAGGTACCGGTACAAGATGACGAAATCTCGGATGTGCCAGTGGAATATATACTGGATGATGAAGATGTTGAATAGCAATTAGCAAAAGAAAAATTAGGCCTTTGTGGTAAAGATAAGGAACGTGTAATTAATAATTACAAAAAGATATCCCATTTCATGCAACATCTCGCAATGACATATATTCGAAATTTTTGTGTAATAGTAATATATTTCTGACACAGAGAAGAAAAGAGAGAAGTATTACATGATGTATAAAAACCAAAATATATAAAGAGGTAAATAAATATTTTGGGATATGATAACATCAGTGTCATTAATTCTTCATAATTTTATATCTCGTCAAAATGCCGCTAGTGGCATGATGCACTTCTTCTGCAAAGCTTTTGAAATTGTGAATGGTGGTACCACCTAGAATTATTTTTATGCTCGGATTTTGTTTATTTATATTGTAAACAGCCAGACTCTCTTCATAAGTTGCACCTCCGACCATAAATACTATAATGTCTTGAGGTCTAGAAAATTATAGGTTTCACGTATTGATATGCATTTAATCTGCGTATTTAATGTAACATTCTTATTTAATAATTTTCACGAATAATCTTCCTACCTTCTCGACATTGTCATATTACCAAGATATGGGAATATCTGTGTACTTAATCTTCCTCTTATCAAGTCTTCCAAGGTTTCACTTATTAGAGGATTATGTTGCGTATATATATTATCTACACCGCTTAAACCTTTGAATAATTTTTTAGTTATTTTGGCGACGGCTTCTCGATCAAATAAATTACTTTGTCTGGTATTAACACCGCTATACTCTAATATATTATATACAAGCTGAAAAATAAATTTTCATTCAAATTTGTAGAAGTTATGTATTTAGAATTATAAATTGCAGATTTAGTGAACGTATTGATTCGACAACGACGCGAATACCTTGATGTATTTGTCTGAAACGTTTCTCTTTTTAAGTAATTCTATTAAACCGTTTATGTCGTTGCTCGCGTGTTTCTCATAATGGAGCGCGTAGAGCATGACAAGTCGAACGGTGTCGATATCTTGCACCTTCTGATTATTGATAAGCATCTTTATCTTTTGCAGCTGTAAAGAAGATTTAATGAGAAATGTACGTACGCGTGCAAGTAATATATTTTTAAACATTAATGAATTACCTGAGAGGAATGTTCAGTCTGACAACTCAATTCCTGCTCCAATTCCGACACTTCTAACAAATTGTGTTTCTCTACGAGGGACGATAGCTCGCCGACTACCGTGACGTGTTTCGATACAGTACCGGAAAGTTTCTTGAAAAGCGGATACGTCTCCACGAAATGTTTCATGTCGGCTATGCTTTCAACTTTTTGGTGCTTCTTCGCTTTCCTTTGAAATTCGTCCATCAATTCTTTTATTGTTTGCCCGATCTCACCGAAGTTGAGATACAGATTCTGTTTAAGAATGTGTTCTTTTAACATAGAGAACAAAGTAAATAATTACGAGCATATGAAATACTTATGTATAGGCTGATTCATAAAAATAACAATTTATATTTCACGTTGAAAATATAAGAATGGTACAGATATTCTAACGACAATATAAGTGTATGTGCATCCTCAAAACGTACAAACTGTTCTTACGTTAGCATAAAAATCGTCATGTTCTGCACTGAGAACAACCTCTTTCAGTTCTTTCGAAACGCCTTTCACATGGGACAAATTAACACGATTATTATTGATTGTTAACAATTCATGCACCATTGCCTGATACGTCCATTGATTTAGCAAGGGTGTAACAGGATCGTCCCTTCTATCGACTATCAGGAGGATAGGATTAGACTCCTGTCTGAATTCAAAAGAATTGGATTCCTTACTGAGCACTTCCCTTATCTTTTCTGCTAATCTCTTTGCCATGTCCGAACTATTTTGGTATCTGATATATGGGCATTTCTTTAGCGATAGCAACACTGACGTAATTCCTTGGATAGCTCTATGTAAATGCACTGGATCCCATGTTAACCCTTGAGTCAAGATATAAATGACATGCATAATCAAAATTAGATGTCATTTATCGAATTGTCACGAGCGCGCTTGGCGTTTGCGATTAAAATTAAGCTACCTTGGCTGCAGGCGTTTATTCCAAGTGAAAATAAATGCGGATTAATCGCTAGGTAATCCGCATAATATTCATGTATTTCTCTGACTACTTCCCGTTCGTCGCTCTCTGCCAAAAGTTTTATGTCCGCCTTTGCAATAATATTACTGAAATCTGATTACAAACGAGCATTATTAAAATAATTCCTACCTCTTCCTTAAATTTTATATACCGTAATCACTTTACTGATTTACTGAATAACTTATTCTGAGAACGTAGCATTTTAAGAAAATGCAGTGGTTACTTACAAATGTAATATACTCCATATTTAGGATACCTAAGTTCTTTGCAAAGCAGGTCAACGTTTTCTTTAGTCGGCCTTACAAACACTATGCACGTTAAATGTTTTAAACTGTCATTATGTACAGCCGTGTCTATCCGCTCAAATAAATAAACCTCTTTCATTAATATCTCAGACTGACTATAAAGTAAACTAACTATGCTTGTCTAGAAACGAGAGAAAAATATTTGTTTTTTAATGTCATACATGATATCAAGGAATGTAGATTATTTTTTATTTCTCCCATACCGTTTGTTTATCCATTAACAGAACTTTCATGCCAGGACCACTGTCTTCTGTCATTTTCGTGATGTAAAACTTCAAAGCAGTGACGACATTCATTTTGCTGTGCTAGATAAGGTGTTATCAATTATATAAATTTATGCTATTAGCGTATTACAGAGACATTTCTACACACAAACAAAATACATATATTTGGCCGAAAAACCCATGAAATTACTTGATCAAATATGTACGTACATATCTAATACCAATGCTATACTGTTATGCACTTTGACAGATTTTATATCCAACACACAGAATATCTATGTAATAGGTGTATAGAATACTGTTTAATTAAATAGACCTGACATCTCCTATCCAAGAAGGCATTGAAACCAGCGCTCTAAGTAAATATGCACGTGAATTAAATCAATGTGGCGTCCTTTAACCGCTAAATTTGAAAAAGTGAACCGCTTCATTTCCAAACCATTTGATTTTTGGTCTTACATATGTATTTTCTTCAGAAAAATAATATTTCTGTAATCTTGAAACCTGTAAAATGTGTCGAAAACTCTGCCATCTATCTGATGCATTACGTAGAATTGTAAAATAATTCTCAAAATAAAATAAAAGTAAAATAAAAGTAAATTTTCCTTTTAGTTATTACCTTTGACTATATATCTATGGACTGCTAATGGGCAGCCATTGTGCGATCCAAGATCTCAGCGCCACCAGGTACCAACGGCCAAACCAAGAACTAATAATCATATATTTCGTGAACATTGTTTTAAGAATATAATATTCACATTCTCTTATACTGCAATATAAAACAAAATATTCATGGTTACTGTATTAATATGATTTTTTAAATGCTTTTTGAACAGTAAAATTGTTGCACTTTTCATGTTAAATTGCAAAATAACTTCAAATTCTTTTCTTACTTACAATAAAGCATTAGGTACATGAGAATGTAGTACAATAAAGTATACTTGAAAGGAAAAAATTAAGAAAATAAAAACGTAATCTTAAGGGGATACTGGAGTTGCTAGTGAATTATTTTTTCACTATAGCGATGGTAATTGCAGTTTCGAAAATTCTCTTTATTGCTTGTGCAGAATAAAAAATCCTTTTCCACAAATGAAGTATAGATAGAAAGAAAGTCCGCTCTACAGGACTTTATACTCAAAATGGAAAAAAGTTAAAAACTTGCATTTGTCTTTTCTAACTTTGTTCCATTTTGAATATAAAGTCCTGTAGGGCGGACTTTCTTTCTATCTATACTTCATTTGTGGAAAAGGATTTTTTATTCTGCACAAGCAATAAAGAGAATTCTCGAAACTGCAATTACCATCGCTATAGTGAAAAAATAGTTCACTAGCAACTCCAGCTTCCCCTTAAGCGACTAGAAATTAGTTTTATTATGCACTAGCTTCGCCCGCGATATTATGTGTAGAATTAAATAAAAACACATTTTACCCCTTCTCACCCGTTAGGGATGGAATTTCGGAAAACCCACCCTTAGTGAACACCTACGTACTAGTAGGAATATACCCTTAAAATTTCAAGTCGATAGATGCAGTGGTTCGGGCTGCACGTTGATGAGTCAGTAAGTGGTATTTGGATTATACATATATATATATATATATATATATATATATATATATATATATATAGATTACACTTACTGCCCTTTGAACAAAATTAGTTTTGTAAAATCTTTACGGACATATTTTACATGTAAGTTACGTGTCAATTCTTTGCCAAACCAATATAACTTTATTTTTAAATAAAACTATTATTGTTTTTATCATTTTATGTTTGTGATTTTCTAATAAATCATTATCTAATACGTGCGCGTCAAAATTGGTAAAAATATTTCGGACATTTATATTTCTTATTACGTGCAAAGTCATTCTTTGAAATGCGTGTTTTATTTTCTATTCTATAAATATTAAATATTTTTTCTGTAGTGCTCGTTATTGTATGAGGTATGACCTCAATGATTAATCGACGTCCGTTCGTAAGTAAGGAGAAACCTTTCAGATTCAAGGATCTGTGCATCATCAACCATCGGAATTGCGGACCGATAATCGCAGAGAATTTAAGGAACCAAGTGTGAATTCTTTATTTCGAGACGATTTTTGTATTCCTGTTTTGGCTTTGTATCGTGTGATTGTACATGATTTGATAAACAATAACGAACCATTTTGTTTTCACTTAGAATTTGTCACTTATAACACCTCACATGCGTCATGAAACCACAGAACAAATGCTTCAGTCAAAGGTATATCTACGACTATTAGTTCATGGCTTGGCCGTTGGGACGTGGGTGCGCTGAGATCTTGGATCGCGTCTTTTACGTTACCCAAGTGGCAACGTTAGCAGTCCATAGGTATATAGTCAAAGGTTATTACACTATTCATAGGCTGTAGTCCAGTTAGCACTGTGAATGTTACAAAACAAGGCCCATTCAGACGTAAGCGCATAACAGATGCATCAGAAATTTGATTGGTCTGTAAGCACGTGCATAAGGAAATGGGCCAATCAAATTCCTTATGCATCTATTTACACGCTCATTCAAATTTGTGTGGATCTACCCTAAGGCCGGTATTCATAGTCGAATCTTATATTTAAGACCGTCTTAAGTTTATCTGAAGATGCTGTGTGGATCATTTCATTGGCTACGCAGTATCTGAAGATACACTTAAGACGGCCTTAAATATAAGACTCGACTATGAACACCGGCCTAAAACTGTTCTTCACCGTGCGTACGCACGAGCCTGCAAATCGATCACGTGATCGATAATGTACTCACGCACACGTACAAAGTCCCGCCGGGAAGGATCGTTCTCCAGTATAGTTCGGTCTCGCGTTTCCCACCGCGGCGTGGTCGAGCGTGGTGTAGTAGTAGTAGTGAGTCGCCAGTTTAATGAGTGTTTTTGGTTCGGTAGTGATGTGTCGTGCGAACATGGGTGAGTAGTGCGGGATTCAGTGGTGCGGCTTTTGAAGCGAGTATATTATCATTTGGATCACTAGCGTTGCTTTCTTAAACGTGAAACCGTGTTTTCCGGTCGTGTGCCACGCATGCCACGATGGCTCTCAGCCAAACCAGCGTGGTGAGTAAACTAGCGACGTAAACGTACGCGTACGTGGAGCGTGTACGATGGATTACCCATCGAAGGCTCTGTCCAATGCGAGCGATGCCGCTTTCCTTGCTGCTCGCTTGGACGACGCGTAATTCGCGTTTGTAGTACGACCGGTAGTATACGTGTCAAGTCGCGGCTATCGACAGCAGGTTGCTCGGAGCGAGTGTTCAGGCGAACGGATAACCTTACACGTGAACGTTCCGAACGACAAAATTTATTATATTAATGAAAAGATGTTCGAATTTTGGATGAATTGTCGAGTACGTTATTTGAGTTACTTCAATATTAATTTTACTCGCGTGTTATAATTTAAATATGTTAATTCTCATGTTGCCATAATATTCTAACAGTGTTAAGTGGCATTTATACTTTTAATGTTTTATTCTTTTTATTTATTTACTTTTACTTGAGCGTTTATATTTTTCTATTATGTTCTAACGGTGGTAATTATAATCCATTCTTATTACGAAATAGTTTTAAGTATATCTTTTAGATACTAATACAGCTCTGATTGGCTAACAAATATCAGGATCACATTTAAGATGATCTTAATATAAGAATAGACTATGAATACCATCCTAATTTCATAAGTTGGAAAGATTGTATCCGTAGACTCCTTCACAGTTTTGTATTGCCTTTTTCTATCAATGCAACCAATTACGTTGGGATATGTAGGTTATGTATTTATCACACACATGTCCGCACATCTTTAATATATTAGCAATTTAATATTCGGGATAAATTATTTTACAGCTGAAATTATACCATACTGTGATAGAAGATGTAATAGCAGGAGTACGAGAGACATTTATGGATGAGGGCGTGGATGAACAAGTTTTGCAAGAGTTGAAGCAAATATGGGAAGCGAAATTGATGGCCAGCAAGGCTGTGGAACTGAATCCGGATCCACCAGAGCCACAAGTTCCACAAATCAATACACACAAAGCTGTATCTGTTAATAAAGGTACGTGTTAGAAGTAGGATGTATCATTAATACGCATCCTTTTATCGTATCTTATGTATATTATTTCACATATATACCGGATTTTGTAATAGCTAACGTAGGAAATCATTTTGTACAATCATCTGCTGGAAATGTAGTGCCGCAAACGCAACCTCAGCAACAGTTACAACACCAGCAGTCGCAGCAGCAACAGTCGCAGTCGCAACAATCGCAACAACCATCGTCGCAACCTCAGCAACACACACATCCTACGGGAACTGCATTGCAGCAGCCGCAGCAGCAGCAACAACAGCAGCAGCAGCAGCAGGCACCGGTGCAACAAGTGGTGACTTCAGCTGTACTTGACCGACAAGTGCCCATACAAATCACTTTACCTCCCCAAGCTGGTGTTCCGGATGCACCGCAACGAATTTTAAGCATACAAGTTCCTGCTTCGGCTCTCCAAAGTAAGAAATTCATTATAATAATATGTTAAGAATTTCATCATTAATATGTTAATAAAGCGACCTAAAAGTAACTTTGACATTTTAATACTTTTCTTTCAGGCAGCCAGTTGCACACAATCTTAACAGGCCCAGTAATTTCCGCTGCTATGGGGCTTCCAGCAAATTTAGCTTCAACTCTATTGCAGCAACATGTAAATTCTACGTTGCAAGGGCAAGCGGCATTGGCTCCATTGCAAGTGAATCAACCTATTCAAGTGGTCACGCAGAGTTCGAACATTGTCACGCAGAGACCACCTCAAAATCAAGTAAAATCCTCCCTACTCTATATTCAATGAACACATAAATATAAATACATAAAAATACGTAACGTTTATTATTTGCTTCTTTAGCAACAGCAAAACAATATAAATCAGTTAGACGGAGGAGTAGGCGATTCTACCGATGACGACGATGACGAAGAGGAGGAAGATAATGATGATGACGATGAAGATCTTGATGACAAAGAAGAGGAAGAGAATGACGAAGCAGCAGCTCACGAAGAGGTTGATATTTACAAATAAATATCGATTGATTTGTAGTTTTACAAATTTGACTAGAATTTTATCGAAAATTGTTTCTTTAAGGAACCCTTGAATTCTGAAGATGACGTCACGGATGACGACCCGACTGACCTCTTCGATACCGACAATGTAGTTGTTTGTCAATATGATAAGGTAAGAAAATAATTTGATGTATATTTTATTGCATAAAAACTCTGCGATCTCGATGCAAGAAATTATTGTGTATATATATGTATATTATTCTGTTTCTAGATCACAAGGAGTCGAAATAAATGGAAATTTTATCTGAAAGACGGTATAATGAATCTAAGTGGGAAAGATTATGTGTTCCAAAAAGCGAATGGGGATGCTGAATGGTAATTTTGCATGTGGAATGTGAATATCATGTCCGCAATAATCTTGAGGACGCCACGTGGTAACTTGATTACGTGTTCACACGGTCAATATGAGAAGCATTGGCGATTTCGGCGATATCTTTTTATTCGATTCCGATAATGTTATTGTACGGCGATACAGGGGAACAAAGCGAGTTATGTAATCATAAATATCACATTGTAAATTACTTCTTTTAATCTTGCATCAACGTAACAACGTTGCATAACAAACGTTGGTTTCTGGAGAGATGCCAAACATTAGAATGCTGATTTCATGAAGCACCTTTTATCGAAATCGAAAATTGATCGTAGGAATTTTGTTTCACTCAATTTCTTTTATTTCTTTCATGCTTACGTTAGTACCTCGTTGCCAATATATTCTGACAATATATTTTAAATAGTTCTGTCGCTTTATTAAAAATAATTTACCTTCCAAAACTCAACAAGTGACTTTAAAGTAGGTGGCTGAGAGAATTAATACATTCTCTTTTTATGTGATGCAGATTACGCAGTATAAAAATATTTATGCAAAAGTCTTTTATTGTTAAGCATAGTGTACTGGAAATTGCTTCTTTATAGTCGTCGAGATTTATCCGGAAGAGGGATAATAAGTTAATTTTTTTCCTAGTGAGTGTTATTTACAGTGAAAGTGTGATATACTGATTAATATCTTATATATCTTGGGTTATGTAAAGGATTACTGCATCACGAATGATGATTGCGAAGTTTATAATTTATATCACACATACACACACCAAATTCTTGATTATCAACTTTTTTATGTGAAAAAATATGAAAAATTGAATCGAGAAGAAATAAAATATCACACATTTCTAATGTTTTAATGGTGTATGTATTTAACAGCGTTTCAGTTGTAAAGTTCTAAGGTATTGCAAAACTGTTATTTATACATTTGACGCTTTGAAGCAATAAATGTGTCTTATATTGCTAGCATAAACAGATTCATTTGTCATCGAGAAACGGAAGATTGCTTACAATTTAAAGAATCATTTGTAGGATGTCCCATTTAAGACGTTCAAATCATTCAGTAAATACTAAAGATTGTTTTGTATGTTTTGAGTTGAGCTCATAAAAATTAGATTTATTGACTTAGACTGTGCTGACAATCGCGTGTCACATGTGTCGTAACATTTAAACGACAGTAGCGCAGCGAACGTATAGGTTCAAAGAATTGTTTTTAAATTATTATTTGTGAGCGAAGATATAAAACTCTTTTCCTTTTATTAGGGTTAATATTTACTTTTTAGTTAGCAAGATCATTGGAGAGTGATGATGTATAAAGAAATTTTTGCAATACAAAGTTATGATAGAATTATAAACACCAAAACCACGAAAATAGTGTGCAACTTTTATATGGTTTTGCGTGAAACATATTTCGGAAATATTTCATAAGTTGATATCGATATAATGTGTTGAACAAATATGCTTTTATTAATTATGCTAGCATTTATATTGTTAAATAAATTAGATATTACTTTGACTTCTAAAGTTACCAAAACCAAAACTTTATAAAAGTTGTGGTCGTCAAAATCGTATATTTTAGAAAAAAAAACAATTATAATTTTTATTTGCAAAATATTGTATTTACATTACATTTGCCGTATGCCTTATATCCCTAGTTTTATTTACAAATGAAACTTCTTGAAATTTGTAAAATAATAAGTGTTTAACAAGAAGAATATTCAACATTTCAAATACATGTAAGTTGGTCTCTTTCTTTCTCCCTCCGTCTTCCCTTTCCTTCGCCCTCTCCTTTTCTGCATAATATGAATATATATGTAATATTAAATCGCATTTCAAAATTGTAAAGTAAAAATATAAAAATCTAATCTAAATTTAAAATGGAATCAAATTACAAGTATTAAATTAATTTGTAGACCTAGTGTTTTCTATCATTTTAAAACGTAACAAACTTATATAAACAAACAACCAAACTTATAAAAACAAACAAATTGTTATAAAAATATGCAAGAATTAATAGAACAATTATTTTAATCCTATCTTGTTCCTTATTCCTTATAATGCAAATTAAATTGAGGAAAGACAACAACGATTAAAAATAATAAAATACTCCCAGATGAAGATATTCTCAATTTACGATAGTCGTTTCTTTTTCAGCTGTTAAAATTTTAATTCTACAGAAACCATGTTGCATAATTCTAATAAATGAATTTTTAATACACGTTGAAAAAGTTTGCTATTTTGTCTAACATTCAGTAAATATATGGTGTTGTATATTTTATTTAATGGTATCAGTCATGTCTTGTAAAAGTACAGCATATATATATTTAATACGTGTAAAGTTAACATATAATATCGTATAATATCACTTCGACTTTCTAAACTTAAACCTAAACCTAAACCAGTAGATTCAGATTAAACTAAATCCCCTCTCTACTTCTTTTCATGAATTAAAGTAAGTCGTTACTATTATTTGCAGAGAAATCAGTGCTTTCTGAACTGGTGCTAGGTTGCGGTATATCTGTAAAAGTTGCCTGTTCGCTTGAAGTTTCATTTTGCACGGAGTTCGAAATTAGCTCAGATGCAGCAGCGTTTCTGTTATTTTCTGATTCCAGTTTCCTTTTCAATTGCCCCACTACGTTTACGTAGTTGGCAGGTATCAAACCGACGTTTTTATTGTCGGTGGCTATCCACCAGCCTGGCGTGCTCTTAGATTGCAGAGACTGCGGTGCCAACCATATCTTCTGGCCAGCTCTGATACTCAATTCTTCGTTGGAAGCCGCCGTGAAATCGTACATAACAGTTGCTACGCATACAGGATCTGCACATTTCACCCACTCCTTGGGATCGCTAACTGTAAATTAGATTGTGAAAAGTTTGAAGATTATAAAGATTAAAGGAAAAAGATTCAAAGAGCTAAAAGAAACACTATAATGTTCAGCCTTTATCATTATTACATAATACAATTATTGTATAATGTTCAAAGTCAAATGTCAAGTCTTTATTTATATGCTTAAGTTGCATAATTTTAATTTCATGCTGTTTAAAAATTTTATATGTTACAGTTTTTATAAGTTAAGGTATATTTAAGTTTTATTTTTCAATTTTTATTTAGGTTTTATTTCAGTTACATTCTAAGAAAATAAGATGTATGAAGTATTGTAAAATAAAAATGTGCAAATTGTAAAATGTATACCGGAAGTCATCCTAAGCCACAAGGCAAGGATTATTATATAAATAATAAATAAAATAAATATAATATTAAATATGGAACAATAATTACCTTTTAATTGGGTCTGTCTTAGATTTTTCGATATTTTGTGGATTAAATATGGAATAACTATAAATACGCCAAAAAGTAGAACATTTAACCATGGAGAAGCTTGCCCATTTGCCGTTGGTATTTGGGCTACGTTTGTTGCTTCCGACACTGATTGTTGCCATAAGTTTTCGGCAATAGCATTTTGCGTTCCAAGACCTACCCGCAATAAAGAAATAATTATTAAACTAACCCGTAAATTGAAAACTGTAAGTGAAATTGTAAAAATTTAACGTCTGGCAATACAATTAGCTCACCAAGCATGAATAAAAGTTTTTTGTAAATCCATTTCATAGTTCGAATTAGAGCGAATGTACTCAGTAACTGTCCAATTGTCGAACGTAATCGGCCGATATTATCTGCTACACTTAAAATTGCTCTGAATGAACTTGTTAAGGCAAAGTAGGTTGACTCCAACAGCATTGTAACGGATGAAAATGTGTGCAATACAGTCTCAACTACATGGAATGTTGATCTTGTACTTTCTTCAGCATACTGCTGAAATCTAGAACATGCGCACGCGCCAATAGATGATATAAGATATCTCACATTGGACATATTGTATGCATGTATCCAAATAATTAAAAGTTTTCCCAATGTTTCACATAATTTTTTACATTTTTATATTGAATCCAAAATGAATCTCACAAATATTTTTAGATGAGCAATATTGTATTCACACACCTGTTTTCCACATCACCACTGTGTCCTCCATAACTATTATAACCATTATAACTGGAATATGGCATATAATTCCCAAAGGAGCCATATCCACCATAACCCCTATAATTGCCTCCGTATCCAAAGTTTCCATAATAGCTTGAGCCATATGGCCTGTAATCACTGTATCCTAAATAATTTTGAACGGGTTGGTTTTGGCGGGGCGGTAATGGAGGTGGAACTCCAGGAGCATGAGCTCCAGCGGTTTGATAGGCAGAGTAATACCCTGGCATGCTGCACAGATTTAAGACATTGATTGTTATACTTTATTTATATGACATTTCTTGCAGAATTATTGTTATTGTAGCATATCTGTTACTCCAGCTTACATCAATACAACTTAGATACATCCAACTCTTTTATCTTACGTAACTCCAACTTACATAAATGAAATACATAATACAAATAAAAAACATACATCATCTGATAACTCTGTACAGCAAATTGGTTATAATAATAAAGTGTCAGCAATATATTACTATGCATTTTAAAGATACATATGTAATGCAGATAAGAAGCAAAATTGAAACAGTCATTAAGCATAAACAAAATGCATATAAACAATCTAAGGACAATTTGTTATAAACTTATCATAGAAAAACAATTACACACTCTATTATTTTCTTGAAATATAATGAATTCTTCAATCATTTTTCTGTTTTGTAATACGTAGATGTAACAATTAAGAAATATTAAATATCACTGAGCATGAAATATGTAAATGCGACACTAATTACAGATATGACATCAATATGTGAACTCAGTATAAATATATAAAAAAATTATGTTCTCTTTAATAGATATTAGTCTTTTAAAGACATACGTTTTATTAGACGTGAATTTAGGTTAGCTCTAACACCATATATAATCTTACCCGGACGAGATATTGGAAGAGTTTCTCAGCTGGTTGTTGTTAATAACGTTATTTTCTCCTGGTGCCATTATTAAAACTTCAGCTTATCCGTATTTTCGAAATTTTTGCACTCAAAATATTAAAATATGTATAATGACGAAGTATATTTTTCTGATATTATATGTTCAAAGTTCATATAAGTTTATCGATGTAATGAGCGTTCAGCATCACGAATCACGACAGTCATAACCACGATCTTACATACAGGTCTGGAAACTACCTCTAATTTCAGTGGTGGGAGTATGGCCGCTTTTTGAAGACACATTTAGTTTCTAGCATAACCACTATTCGTCGCTGTCATCGATGTCCGCAGATAAATATAACCTGAAAAACCGGAGATAAGAACCCACGTGTGTTCGTGACTCTTATTGAAAAACGGTTATTGACTACAAAAGTTATCGAAACGTTTATTGAAATGACGAAATGGTGTGCGGTACCGAATTGCAAGACCGGCAGTAGAACCGAGCAGAAACGTTCTTTATTTCGAGTGCCGAAAGACATTGTTACTTGGAAAAAGTGGGAAAAAGCTATTACCCGCAAAAATAAAATAAAAAGATAAAGGACAGATTTAAACATAAAATCCTGATGGAAAAATATAATAAAATTTTGCTAAAATGTATTTGAAAATCTCTATCAATTGATCCCGGTTCATTATTATTTCATCATAAATTTTCAAACTTTTGGAATATTAGATATAAAATTTATAATAAAATACAAAAATTTATAATAAAATATAAAAATTTATGATGAAATGTTAATGAATCGAGGTCAATTGACAGAGAGTTTCAAATACATTTCAACAAATTTTATTACATTTTTTTCCATCACGGAAGGATTCGTTTTTATTCACACTTAATTTTGAGAATAAAAACTCAATTTTATTTCATATACATATTCACTAATTCATTTATAGTCTTAAATTATTTAAAGCGTTATTAATTTATCATATTGTTTTGTGAAGACTGCGAGTGGAATAAAGACAGACAGATATTCCCCCGGCCTCTGACGTCCCTCGGCAGCCTGCGAACATCGATCGCAACGCCTCTAGTGGCTACTAAAGAAATAAAAAGTGACACAAAATGATCCATCTCACCTCTGAAGTTTCCAGACTAGGGTCATCTATCACGTAACTTTTCCCCTAGGATGGAAAATGAAAAATGAAAATTTCGCGTGAATTTTAACGTTATGATTTACTGCTGAGATGAAGAAATTTTCATTTTTCATTTTCCATCCTAGGGGAAAAGTTACGTGATAGATGCCCTGTATATAAGACCATGGTCATAACAATAAATACATAACGCAGTCTGTGTTCCGAAATATACTGCCAGTGGAAAAATGTTCCATCAAATGATGTCATAAGATGGTGGCTGTGTTACCACTGCACTGAAAAGCGATGAGCGATGAGCGACAGCCAATGAGTGCTCTGCTTTTTCAAACGTCTCTATCTCTAGCAGAGCTCTCATTGGATGTCGCTTATCGCTCATCGCGTTCAGTGTGCAGTGGCCATAAGGCGATCACAAAATGAAATTTGCCCTTAATGGCGCTGGTTTTGAACATGGCAAACATGTAATTAGCAAGATAGTGGTAGGTGATTGGCTATTGCGTAAACTGCGTTGCCGCGTGCCGCTACCGCGTCCTGTGTGCAGGAGCCCTTAGTTTCTCTTCATTAATGAATATTAACGAGAAGGTTTTGCTGTTCCTAAAACGTTATTTATATTTTTGTACTCCTTGTTGTTCCTCGTTTCACATTTTGTTCATTTATTTTACTGTTTTTCGAATGTATGGTTTATGTTGCATATATTTTCATTTTTGTTTTTACACAGAATATCAATCGAGTGAGGTAATCTGATAATCTGCACTGTTTTGTGTTGATATAAATTTTAATAGTACAAACTATTGTGTTCGGTTTTTATTACCAGTGTCCTCTACATTTGTCAGGTAAGATCTTTGTCTTGTCACCTCTTTCTTATCTTATAAAATATACTGCTGGATATCCTTAAATGTTATCTATTTTACTTAATGTGTAATATATAATTATGTATAATAATGTTTAGACATTTATTATTTAAATATGCGTTTCTCTCATTTTTGTGTGAATTATTTTACATTTACCTCTCTTACAAGACTGGAAATGATATTTATATGTATGTTGTATACATATATAAGAACAGCTTAATTCTAGTCTATTACAAAACCAGTTTTGACTATACATTTTGTATGAAAGATAGTTAAGGATGCATAAATTGGATGATGAGGTTAAAATTTATTTTTTCTAGTGTAAGAAGATTACAAGTGAAATAAACAAATGTACTTTATTATTTACTTCAGTATTTAGTAATTCTTAGTCTTAATGTTTTATAATATATATATATATATATATTCATACACACACATAGGATATCGTTAATATATTTCAGAGCACATTTAGTCATAAGAATAAAAGTTCCTATAACTTTTAACAATGGCTGATAGATGGAGAAATAACAGAATGCCAAGACGATCTGATCATTATAATAACAGAGGAGAAAACAGATGGGAAAGAGATAATCAATCCCAGAGATCCTATAATAGATCAAACTATCAAGAGGATCAATCCCAGAGATCCTATAATAGATCAAACTATCAAGAGGATCAATCCCAGAGATCCTATGATAGATCAAACTATCAGGATGATCAATCCCAGAGATCCTATGATAGATCAAACTATCAAGGGGATAAATCCCAGAGATCCTATGATAGATCGAACTATCTAGACAATCAATCCCAGAGATCCTATAACAGATCAAACCGTCAAGAGGATTGGAATAATGAGTCGAATAAACAAAGTTACAGTGATGTTTCCAATAACAGTACTCATTTAAGTGATACAGATGAATTTGTCATGTACATTGAGTTCAATGATATTGGAAGACTTATAGGAAAGGGTGGCATTAAAATCAGAGCTCTGCAAGATGAAAGCAACGCTAAAATCAATGTAAGTAATAAAGAACAATTATGTATATTGCAAAATATAATTTATTAAATTGATATTTGATAATAAATATTTTACATAGATCGACAGGCAGTCTGTCAATTCTGAAGGACAGACCGCTGTGCGACTGATTGGTACACGTGAAGCACAACAACAAGCTAAGAGTTTGATAGAAGAATTATTCACTGATAAAAATAATGCGCCCCAAGTAATAAAATGTACCAAAGTAACAAAATGTGCCAAAGTAATAAAATGGACACTGCAGAACCGATGCAGAAAATGGAAGATGAGTCTGCAAGTAAACCAGAAAATGAAGAAATTGATTTTAGTACATTTGATTGGACCAAAGTTAATGAAGACTATGTACGTTCCATTAATTGTAGTTGCAAGAAATCGCATATTTCTCATGGTATACACTTTTGTGATAAAGATATTAATAATTTGATCGACAGGAAAAGCAACAAAAGGAAAGATGGGCAGCCTTGCCTCCCATGATAAAGAATTTTTACAAGGAAGATCCAGCTGTGGCTAGTATGTCAAAAGAAAGAGTAGCGGCTATCAGGAGAAGTAATAATAACATAGAAGTTAAACATGTTTTTGACAATGAGGAAACTTCTGAGCTGACAATACCAAATCCTGTTGAAACGTTTGAACAAGCT
Organism: Ooceraea biroi; assembly: GCF_003672135.1. Classification (NCBI taxonomy): domain Eukaryota; kingdom Metazoa; phylum Arthropoda; class Insecta; order Hymenoptera; family Formicidae; genus Ooceraea; species Ooceraea biroi. The sequence goes on from NC_039512.1 coordinate 10,208,352, forward strand.
TTCAAAGTAATGTAAAACTTAAATAAGACTATAAAAGTATATCGGTTGTTTTAATATGCATATAAGTATATAATATTTTATTTATGATACAGGACTATCCGGATATTCTTCAAGAAATACAAAAACAAGGATTCACAAATCCAAGTCCTATACAGTGCCAAGCGTGGCCTATTCTGTTAAGTGGTCAAGATCTCATTGGGATTGCGCAAACTGGAACAGGTTTGATTTTTTTTATTTTACAATTTATGCTGTCAAGATTGTGTGTACGTTGTATATATGCAGTAGATCCACATATAACATATATATATATATAATTATGATTTTAGGAAAAACTCTGGCCTTTTTACTGCCCGCTCTAATTCATATTGATGGACAAGTAATCCCACGTGAGGAGCGTCCCGGGCCAAATGTTCTTGTTATGGCGCCCACGAGAGAATTGGCATTACAAATTGAAAAAGAAGTAGCAAAATATTCCTATCACGGTATTAAGGCGTAAGTTTATTTTGCACTTTGTTATACCTCCGTACAAATTGTTAATATACGATATATTTATTCCGGTTTTGGTATATAAAATTAAAAATGATTTAAGGGTGTGCGTCTACGGTGGTGGAAGTCGCAAAGCACAAATTGATATTGTAACGAAAGGTGTGCAAATAGTAATTGCAACTCCTGGAAGGTTAAACGATTTGGTACAAGCAAACATATTGAACGTAACAGGTGTCACATATCTGATACTTGATGAAGCAGATCGCATGTTAGACATGGGGTTTGAACCACAAATTCGTAAGACTTTGCTAGGTGTAAGACCGGATCGACAAACTGTTATGACAAGGTGTTTTACAGATTTATTTTGTTTTAGCATTTTATTTTAGCACGTTGTAGAATATGACACTTTTTTAAAAGAAAAAAAAATTAAATGTTTTTATAGTTTCTGATATTTGTTGATACTACAAACTTTTATCATTTTTATTCATGAGAAGTTTATCAGATATAAATTACTTCTTTAAATATAGTAACAGATAATAGGATATTGCTATAATATTTTGTGTTGCGTATAATTAATGCGAGAAATATTAATTTGATATTTTACTCTGTTAGTGCTACATGGCCTCAAGGTGTGAGACGCCTAGCTCAGTCCTATATGAAAAATCCACTTCAAGTGTTTGTTGGGTCATTGGATTTAGCAGCTGTCCATACCGTCTTGCAGAGGATTTATCTAATTGATGAAGACGAAAAAACGGATATGGTTAGCAGCGTCTTTTAATAATCAAAAAGATAAAGATAATTAACTTTATAAATATTTTCAATAATTATGTATTCAATAATATTATAGATGCACCAATTCTTTCGCGAAATGGGCCCTCAGGACAAAGTGATAATATTTTTTGGTAAAAAGGCAAAAGTGGACGACGTTTCTAGTGACTTAGCTATAGCGAATATCGATTGCCAAAGTATTCATGGTGACAGAGAACAGCAAGACAGGGAACAAGCTTTAGAAGATTTGAAGACTGGAACTGTCCAAATTCTTCTCGCAACCGATGTGGCTAGTCGAGGAATTGACATTGAAGACATTACGTACGTGTTATTGGATTTCTTTCTTGTATCGAGAAAAGTTAATCAGATCGATACCATACTTAAGTTGTATAAGACATAATTTATACATGGTTTTTTTCATTTCTTTCATTTCAATGCTAATTTCTCAAGTAAACGCAAAACACAAATCTTAACGTCAAAGTTAACTAATCAAATTTTATCACACGTTTGGATATTGATTTAACATATGAATTAGATTTTAGTTTAGTATTTGATGTATTGGGTTGGCCAGAAAATCCATATTTTTTAGCAAATTACAAATGTAAAACTTGTATTAAGAATTATTATAAAAAATTATCATATTATATAAGAATTATATATAACGTATCTGCTTTTATTTTAGACACGTATTGAATTACGATTTCCCACGGGATATTGAAGAATATGTTCATAGAGTTGGACGTACTGGACGCGCAGGTCGTACAGGCGAAAGTATCACTTTCATGACAAGAAAAGACTGGTCTCACGCTAAACAACTCATTAATATTCTCGAAGAGGCTAGCCAGGTTAGTAGATATGCAAAAGAACGCGCTGTCTCCAAGTTTTTATAAACTTATTTTTAAGTTATTTCTTTATTTCAGGAAATACCCGAGGAGTTATATAAAATGGCTGAAAGATATGACGCATGGAAAGAGAAAAAGGGCTCCGACCGATTTGATGGACGAAGTAATAGAAGAAGTTACGGAAGTACGGATAACAGCAAACGTAACAGCAACCGTTGGTGATCTCATTAATTAATGATAAAAATATTGCCTTTACATGTATACATATGTATATGCATTTGTATATATATACATGCAATATTCATATACATATTTTCAAGTTAATTAACATTAAGATAAAAAACAGTTTCACAGGAATACTTAATGTATTGTGATAATATTTTTAGTTAGTTTACGTAACACTGTAAAGTGCTATCGTAAACATCTTCAGAAGAAAGATTAAAAGTTTGGTTTATTTTCATGCCCGAATTGATTATATGATTTAAAGTCTGAAATAATGCAGTATTTTTTACTAAGATGTTAATTTACAACTATGCACTATGCACGTTATCTCATTTTTTTAGTTTAAATTATTATAGTTACCAAATGGCGAAATATAATTTGTAACTTTTATAGCTGTAGTTTATAGCTTACAATATAGCATAAGAATATTTTTTTTATTTCTCTTTCATCTAAATATTATGCATTCAGCATTATTGAGTAATGTTAGTAATACAGATTCGTTGGAGCAAAAATAAAATTTTCCAATTGCATTGTTTATGACAAGTTTACTTAATAAAGTTTTTTTATTTAATCACATTAATTGGTTTATTTTTGTCACCTAATACATGAAGAAGTTTTAATATTCTTTCACATTTACAATATTTCCTTGTTAAATATATTATTTAAAAATCATGTGAAAGAAATACCAATAATTAAAATACCAGGAATTTAATAAATTAAGAATACAGTCATCAAATGCATTTACTTTAAAATATACCGATTTTTACTACTAACTTTCAAATTGTCTAAATAAAATCAGTAAAACCTTACAAATTGTATATTTTTAATAAGTTTATGATGCAATATCATGTAGACAAACAATTAAAAAAAAAGATAATAATCAGTACCAAGAGTAATCAATATATAGAAATAAATTAAGTCATTTAAATCTTACTCTATGTAGCAAATTTCACAAAAATACATAACTATTACAGCAAAAGAATGCAATAGAATAAACATATATGATATAATAGGTTACTGGCTAAAACTACCAGCTGAAAAATACCAGCATTTAGAAAACATAACGTTGAAAGTTCGAGCAAAGATGAACTTAATTGTAGACCTTAAAATTTCGCGTTTTGGTGTATTTCTCAGCGAAGATCTTGCCGCTCGGAGTCGGTATTGAAAACGCTATGTCATCCAACGACATCACGTAACCGTAAAAATATTTGGCCCTGGAACAGAAATTTCTCTTACTTTCGTCTTGAGGGTCATGGGGTAAAGTACGTAGCACAACACAGCGTCGCAGAAATGTAGCTCACCTCAATGTATCGACGAGCTTCGTAGCTATACCCTGTCTACGGTGGCTCATTGCGGTCCACACAACGTTTATGCCGCACTTCGTAGGTGTGCTCTCGGCGGTGCAGCAGTCCAGGTCAATCAGTTCGGGAATCATACGATGTGCCATTTTGATGGACTCCGCTACCAGCACCCCCAGAACGTTCTTTTCGCGTATGTACAAGAGCACCTGCAAGATGTATCATCTTTCTCTCATTTACCTTGAAATATTAGAACTGTCGTGAAGCGTATTTGTACACGCTTTCGTACACGTATTTACGCATTTACCCTTTTGCTCCGATAGTTTGATATCTCTATATCCGACAATCCTAGATCCCTATCTACGACACTCAAAATATCCAATACTTTCTTCCAATAGTGCTTAGAATCGTGCGGTTCGACCAAAATAATTCTGCTCGATGTGAAGGGATCCTCTATTATGACACGCTCATTTTTCCATCCCTGCAATATTACGTATAACAAATATTAACGAAAATTTTACGATACTTATTTAAATACCCATGGCGTCCACTTTACGAATGTGGCTTACGTGGAATTTTAAGATCCGTATGCTGTTATGATAATTTAAATGAGCATTTTCATCCTCAGCATCTCCTAACTGATACACAATGTTGCATTCCGGACATTGAGTAGCACCGAATTGTTTTTGCCCAGCATCTAACTGATATTGATCACCTGCACCACCAGCTTTTTCAGATAACTGCCACTGTATGTTTCTTTTTGTCATTTTAGTAGATTTGTCTGGCTCTCTAAAGGGATTAAATTTTAATAGTATTAAATTTCTATTTTTTATGATAATATCGCACACGCAATTTAAGCTTTTGTAGAGGATGAAATGTATTGAATCAAAAAGTTAATAAATACATAAAATGAAGATATTAAACAATATATATAAAATTAATATAAGAAATATAAAATTAGTAATATAAATAATATGGTCACAATAAAAAAAAACTTCATACAAAATGTAATAGAGAAAATTTTAAATTTGTAACGCAAATATTGGGAAACGTACTCGAAAATAGTATCAGGTATAGAATATCCTTTAGTGAATAATGGGAAATATCTTTTCTCGGGTTCCTCTTTGCTAGTTTCTGCATTGCGATTACCGTCCTTATTATCAACTGAAACGGTGTCTTCGATGTTCATTGTCGAGGTCATATTACTGAGTTCACTAGTTGGAGATGTAATTGGATCGTCCAATAATGTCGATACCGACTTCGACGGAGAAACGGTATCGATACTGTTGGTTAACGGTTCCATCGTATCATAATCGTCTTCCCAGTCATCTTCTAATATTTTCAGCAGATCGGCGACCTTATCTTGCTGCAACATAGCTTCCGGCTCATCCACAGTTAAATCGGTAGCATCGAGAGAAATATTCGAAACTGTCGATTGCCGCTTAGTGTTTGTCGCGGAAGGAATCTGTTTCTGGTTTGATGCAATTTTACCGTCCGTGACTTTCAATCGACTCTTGTTATTTACTGCCACTGTGGCGGCGTGACTTAATCTGACCGTTTTATTCGTTTTGAAGAATCGCTTGCTCTCGTCGATCTCGGATGAGGCGGCTTTCTCCACGGTCGCGTTCACCTCGAACTGAATTTTCACGGACGGAGACAAACTCTTCTCCGAAATCGTGGGATTATTTTTCTCGGTCTCTTCTTTCTTCAGTACCGTTAAATTTACTTTGGGTTTCGGCTTTTTTATTCCGTGGAACACGCCGGCGTTTATTCTACCGAATCTCTCTTTCTTCAACGAGCGTCTGTAGCTGCTGCCTTGCACGGGTAAACTTCGCCTCCGGTTTACCACATCGCTGCTATTCTTAAGACTTCCGAAGACGAATGGTCGCTCGGTTTTCACGTGATTGCTGTAAAACGTTTTTGTACTTAGTGAGAAATTTTCCAATTTGTCACATTCATTTGTCTCCTCTTGAAACAACGCCGCTCTTGCTTTGGGCGCGGAGATGTCGTCCGACTTGAACAATTTTGCTGGTTTTATTGCTAATTGCTCATGTGATTTTCTCTTCAATGTATTCTCTTTTTGCTCGGGAGAGATGTTCTCACCTGTCTCAAGCGTACCCAGAGATTTTCGTTTGTGCAACTTCGGCAACGGGGCTGTCTTACTCATAGAACTTAGGGGTGTCAGCAATTTGCATTTAGGACTTCTCGATTTCCGCGGTGTCTCCGTGATGCTTTCATCCTGCATCTTTGCAGCGCAGTCCCCTTGGGGTGTTTCCGGGACCACATTGTCCATCATAGCGTCTATTATTTTTGAGCGTTGTGGCGTTAATGGTGCTGCCAGTTTCTCCGGAGTGGACGGCAATAATTTTGAAGAATTTTCATTAAATATTTTACATCTTGGTGAGTATCTAGCAGATCTAGCGACCTTCTTGAGCGAGCTGAAAGGTGACATGTAAACCTCTGAGTTGCATCTGGATGTTAAACGATCCCAGGGGATCGGTTTGTTACATGAAGATTTTTCAGGCGTTGTAAGTGGAGATACATATTCTCTTCTTGATGAGCTGTCGCTGGTGCTTGGACTGCGATCAGTAAAAGCTAAGGGTGACATGGGCCCTAAGTCTGACTCTTCTTCTAATGCTTCACCTTCTTTGACATAGTTCACATCTTGAAGTACGTTTCTCTTCTGCAAACTATTCTCGAAAGATGCGAAAAGGCATTTCTGAACTCGTCGTGGAGTGCAGAGTGATTCCTCTTGATCGATCTCCATTGTTGAATAATTTTTTGGGATAATAACCCAAAAGATATTCTATTAAGATAAAACATTAAAAATATAAAAATACTTGAATTAAATTTAGATTGATTTTAATTATTATGACACAGATTATAAGATTAACTCTGATATTAATATCATTTCCTTTTTATTTTGATTTGATTCAAAAATTTCTGATTTTATATTTTTTATGGACTTTGAAAACATTAATAAAGCACGTAGCTGCGATTTATATAACTATTTTATAACAATATTTGTATTTAAATATGCAAAGAATATTTCTTTTGAATAACAAATGAATCGACACAATTTCTTCCTTCAATTCCCACACAGAATTTGTAATGCGGTAAAATAAATTTCAAAAAATTTATATCAAGACTACTGCAATGCGTATTTGATTATACCTTTTCATTTATCAGATTAATGCAGCTGGTAATTAGCAACAGACATTAACCGACAAACCGAACCAAACACAACCGAAATTTGTCACAAGAACGTGCCAGAACCAACTTGAATCAAATGGCAAATTCACACCCAGTTTTGTATCCAATATTTCAAAGATTCTTAACAGTTCTTAACTTACATTCAATTTGCATTCGTTACGGCAGTATTTTCTTTGAACATCTACAATATACAGCGCACGTTTTACGTAAATTCAATGACACACGCGGAAGAAACGCGGGAAATCTTGACAAAAGCAAACGACATGCGCTAACTTCAACCACATACCATGGATAAACTAGATGGAACACTTGTTCGTACTAGAAATCCTTTAGTAGAAGTGAGAGTTCCCATTGGTCGGTTTTTGAAAGAGTCGATTTCGATTGGTCACTTCTTACTGCTTGCTGCCATTGTCCGTTTGCTCGCTCCACGTGCTGTTTAAATGGTATTGCGTGAGCAATAGCGCATCTTTGCAGTACCTCTGCTTCTGCGTTCAATAACCTAAAGCCCGCTGGCAGGTTGAAGGCGCGTGCCTGGAGCACGAACCAAAAAAAAAGCATCTGCAGTATTATAATACAATTGTTCCAAGGATTAATTAAGAATGAATGCACTTTGGAATGTGTTTAATTTGGAACGCCCGCCGAATTCAGTATGGAACACCAATCAGAAAGGTATGATTCTAACATCACGTATAAAATTTGTTTATAAAAATAAATGTAAATAAATTTGCCAGCATTTTTATACATATATTATATGCAGTTTATTGTTTAAGACATTATGTGAATAACAAAATAGCGATTATGGGAATACATTTGTAAATTGTTATTTGTTTGTTTTTTTTTCATAGATATGAAAGCATTCTCCTTGTCAATTGACACAGTAGTCAAGGACTTGATGGACATGGATATTTTCCACAAGGAAGCTGCAGTCCTGGGACGTTTAATTTACCGCATGAAAAGCAAATTTCGTAGTGATAAAGGTTTAAAACATATGGCAAAGTTGAACAAAGCATTGATTACTTATAACACTATGAATCTAGTCGAAGAATACAAAACGTTGCGGCAATATATCCAAAAAGAAGGCGAAACGTTTAGTTTACCAAGTAGACAAATGGTGGAGTACGTGCTTGTAAGGACACAAGCTTTTGCAAAGCTTATGGCCAGAATAGAAGAAATTGCAAGGTATACTGGACATTTCTTAAAAGCAAGAATAGCATTAGGCCATGCGTGGAGCATCTGTTTAATCGCTTTCGCCTGTGTCAGCAGAATTTGGTACGACTTTCATAAATGACTTACCATCATATATTATTTCCTTTGAAATAACATAAAATATATTATTCCCTTTTATTGCAACGATGATATTTGTGTTATTGCAGGTTTCTGTCGAAGCAAATACTTAAGAAATGTTGTACATGGTATAGGAACATATACCCCCATCTAAACAAATTTCAGTACATTGGTCTACGTTGGCTTCCAGAGAACCAAAACTTGCCATGTAATTTGGAATCGTGGCTCTCTTTAGACTGGCTAAATGAAGAAATATCAAGGTAAGAAATATCAACTATTTTACAAGGCAATTATTTAATATTTTAATTAGAGATAATTAATCCACGAAGTAAAATATTTTCTGATATTTCAGCGTTGAACGTAATATAGTGTGGGACAGTACAATGTTTCGACTACTCAAGCCTTTGGCATCTGACAATACAGATGAGACAAATTTGATCACATCCGATAACATCGCAACTGACGTTTCGCAAGAAAATAATTCGGGTCATGGTGCATTAGAAAATAAATCTGCGTTGCATACTGATGTTGGTGGTATGTATCAAGAAATAATGTTACATTGAGATATGTAATAGATAATTTCGGATAAAAACAAATCGATTTTATTTAATATCTTCATTATCCCTTAAGTTGTTGATTATTTTATTTTACATTAAATATTTTGATATTAGCAGATTAATGTATTTAAATTTATTTGATTTGCAGAAGTGATAAATCGGAAAGCTTTTATGACGAATACTGTCACATCTCAGATGTTGTCACAAAATACTGAAAGTCCCGTAGGAAAAAAACGTAAACGTAATGCGAAAAAATTTGAAAAACACAAAAATAAAAAACAGAAGTAAGGAACACTAGACATTAAATTGAAGAAATTGGAGCAAAAGAGGCATAAACCAATATCGCACAGTAATAATGATTCCTTTGACACGGATGTTACACGAGATGTAAGAATACCAAGCAAAAGAAATAATAAGAAGAAATTAAATCGATGAATAAACGATATAAAAGTTTTCCTGATCATTCTCTTGCTCTCCTGGATTTACCGGGCCTTCTCGTCGCAAAGCAATTTTCCTTTCTACAAATGTTATAACATATTAAGTATATCGTTCTCTTTTAATTTTATTGCATATATTTTTTTTATATTTTTGCATAATTGTAGTATGATGCAATAATAATCATCTTACACACTAATGGGATCTAATAATTAGAAACTGCAGATATATAAGGTACAATTATAATTTATAAATTTACATTTACAAGGCTTATATATCGTAATATAATTTTAATATTAAAATAAACTTACATAACACTATCTTGAATTTTAGTGGGTCACAATGTATCTTAATATTGTTGACCATTTAACAGGTTTTAAAACGTAATAGATATAATTTTTAAAATCGATTGTACAATATTAAGATAATATACAAGAAATAAAATGTATATAAACTGACAAGAAGCTCAAAATGTCACGTTTATTCTTCTTGAGTCTTTAAAAAAAAAAAATGGCTGTTTCATTAGCTTGAATTATCAGTGAAATGGTGTAGTGTACACTAACGATAATCGCGATGAAGTGCCCTGCAATTATAATTACACGTGTGTTGCATAATTCAAAGCTGTAGTATTTTATACATAAACCTAGGATGTAACAACTAACTTCTATCGTAAAATAAAAGAATAATTCAATCAAATCAATAATCATAATGAAACCTACAACAATAAATTATGTGAGTGAATAAATATGTATCAAAATATACGAATATGAAACAAGTCCATCGGCGTCGCAATAAACAGAATTTGTTTCTTGTTGGACACGTACAACTTTGGCTCTTCGCATATGCCAGGTGAAAAAATGCTGTCAGGTGTGTGTACAGTATATCAATCAAGATGAAGTTAAGTCGAGCATAGTATTGCTGTCTTCTAATGCTGGCAATGGTAACTCATTCTCTTCCTTGATTCTGGCATCCGACATTCTTAGGAACTTGATTATCTTTTCGGTAGCGGCTTTTCCATAGCTACTCACTTCGTTTTGCTGGAACAAACGCACCACATTGGACGATCGGAATTACACTTTCTTAAAAATCAAGTGAGATTAAATAAAGCGAAAGACACAAGGGATAATTACCGATGCCGTCAAATTCATGAAGTTGAAAAACTTTTGAAGTACAGACAACATAGTAGCGAAATTGTTGTCAGGTAGTCTACTCCGTACCAATGCTTCGTATTCCTAGAGAATAGAATAAATATAAAATCGTTAATAAATAAAAAAGAATAATATCCTAATATTAAAAAATATCTATACAAGCAAATCTAATCTGCAATATTGCAAGTGACACGCATATAAATTTTCCAGAAAGTGATTGACCAGACTCGTACCTTGTTATCCATTACCAAGTATCCAAGCAGAAGCACTACATATGCTGCAATCAACGTGTGCTCCATATGTCGTCCAGCTTTTTGTAACACTGAAAATAGGCAATAACGAGCTCATAATTTTTATAATCATAAATGATCATAAATGCATATTTTGATAAAATGTTTCTTTTTAATATTTTTGTTAAAAAGAAATCAACTTTAAATTTTATTTAAAAAAAGAGAGAAAAGGATACTATCATTAAAATTTAATCTTATTTTAAAACTGAATTGATTAGCATCAATGCTAACGTAACATATTTCGAGGAAAATATCAGAAAATGCATAAACACGGAAATACATGTACGTGCGCGCGCGCGAAAGATTAAACATAATACGAACATTTTGTGACGGTCTCTTCGATAAATTCTTCCTGAGATTTAGTAGTGGTTGATACCGTTTCCGTTTGTTCAGAATCTTTCTTTCCATCTAGAATGGCATCTGTTTTCTGTTCCTCAGCGCGCGCAAGTTCCTCTTGCTTGTAGAACAAGTCAATCAATGATCCCACACCGCTTTTCTCAGCTAAAATAAAAGGCAGATAAAAAAAGGATATAAATATGCTGTAGTCAAACAAGTTATGTTGCAGTAAATTGAGGATTCTCACCATCAAAGATGTTTTCCGACGACGCGGGTGCCTTTGATTCAATAAGAAGGCGCTTGTTTTCGTCGCACTGCTCCACTAAATTTATCAATAGAATTAATGTCAACATCATCATGTCAAACCGCTTTTCTTCCGGAAGTGATCCAGGCATACGTAATAAAAGGAACAAACTGCAGTCCAGGACGCCATCTTGCGTGCCAACTGATTTGCTACCGAAAGCTGTATAAAGAAATATGTATTATTTTGTAACGAAATGATTCTATATCTAAATGTGATATTAAATGATATTTAATAAGAAATCAATAATAAGAACAATATGAATGCAGTTTAATTTGCTGCATTAATAAATACTGTAAATAAAATCGAAAATCAATGTGACATCTTACATTGTCCGTTGAACCGATGGGTAAGATTGACGAGAATTTTAACAATTACAAAGAGGCATTCTCTAACAACAGCACCAATAGAACTTTTATCGCTTGTATCTGTTGTCGGATAAATGGGAACCTCTTGCGCGCACAGGTGATATAAACTAACTAATGTGCTCACTAACACGCCTTCATCGTACTTTAATAAATACACTTGATTCTCTTCGTTCATATGAGTTACCTAAAAATTCAAAGTTATAATTATTCAATCATCTTTACAGTTACAATGAAGATCTAAAATCTCTAAATCTAAAAAATCTAAAAAAAAAGAAAGGATCGCTTACATTTTCTAATACGCGTAAACATCTGTCAACTTTACGTAATATGTCTAATAAAGGATCTGTCCAGCCGGATCTTAAGACGTTCTGGCTGTTAATATGACGATGGCATTCTCGAATCGTCTTTACAATGTGTTCCAAGCCACCCAATTCTCGGAGTTCCTCTTTGAACCATTCTCCAGCGCGCTTTGATGTGAGACTCAAGAGCGTCTCCATAGCGAGCTGACCAACCTGTTAAAAAGTGTATCATAAATTAATGAAATGATAATGAAAGATAAAGATATGCAAGAGGATGCAGAATACACCCGTAGAAGAGAGGTCGCTTACAGTAATATTATCTAGATTTAAATGCTTAGCGTGTCCTTGAGCTTGTATATCAGCACATAACTGACGCACTTTCTCTTTATTTTTTAATAATTCAGTATGACTGAGTCCACAGTCGTCTAGAGCATCCTTATGGCTGGCATCAGATTCTAATAGACTTAACATTAATTCCAAACAATCGCGATCTAGATCCATAGCTAGACGATCTTGACTTAAAACAAACATCACTGTCGCTGTGCACAGACCAAGGCTCTGTAAGGAGAACAAAATACTTGGTTCATATAACTGCTCGTAGAAAATCAAATTATTATTGCGACAAAAACAAGTCTAACACGACACGCATAATTATTATGCACGAGAAACAGAAAAGAACATTGCCATTACATTGGCAGCGCGTTTATATACCTGATCTTTCGTTGCATCATGAAGAGCTTTAAAAAACTTGGCAACAGTTCCATGAGCACGCACATGCATACGAAATGCAGGAGCCATACATTTACTTGCTAATCGTATGGCTGAAAGGCAACGAGTAGCATTCGGATTATTTTCTCTTAAAGTATCCAAGATGTACTCCACATCATCATTAAATTCTTGAAACTCTCCACTTTCTTGTATTTGATGAGCTTTCTTTACATTTTTTACTACAGTATAGAACTGCAAAATAAAATAAGCACATTTTATATACATATATACATATGTTAGGCTGATTGGAAATTATTTAATTACGATAAAATTAATTATTAAATACATGATTCAAAATTAATAATGAAACTTTTGCACTACAATAGAGTTTTCAAGCGAGTAATATTTTAAAGCAACGCACACTCACCCCTTTAACTTTTTTACCACAACGAACACTCGTGATTGCGTCGGCTTCATCCTCAAAGTCGACATCGGCCGTGGGATAAGTCACAACCCTCGTTAACTGCGAAGAATCAAACTCTTCCTCGTACGCTACAGGACCGGCGCTGCTCGAGCCGGATACGGTGGTTGGCGTGCTGTTACCAGTGGTAGGCGTATCCGCAGCGGTGGATTCCTTGTCACTGTCACACCACTTGTGCTTGTACAACGCGCGCCTCTTGTTTCCGTTTGTCGCGCCGGTTGAACGGCTTTTGAAGATACTGCCCTTCTTAGCGGCCGGCTTCACCGACGGGACACTCGTCGACGGCGGGTCAGAAGCCTGCGATTCCGAAACTGTACTTGTCACGTGCAGCGGTATCTCACTTTCAGCGTTTCCACTAGCACTTTCACTATCGTCACTGCCCGAAAACCAATCCTGGTCCACCAGAGTCTTAGCTGTGGCCGCGGTCTCAGCAGTGTCAATCGTATTGCCGGTGCGAGCCGGTGCTGGCTCCGGTTCCGATTCAGGATCGGGCTCTGTCTCCGGTTCAGGTTCGTGTTGCTGTGCGACAGCACCGGCCGCCTCGGCCACGTTTGTTTCATCGGTCGGCATATCTACGGAGCAATGTTGAACTTGCTGATTCGCGACGTCCTCCGCCATTGGTTCTTCGACGTTTTCTACGCTGACGTTGGTGTCGACGGGTGGCGCGGGTGGTAGTGGCGGCGGTGGCGGTGGTCTCGTGTCGGAATCGCTCGAGAGTATGTCGATCAACTCTTGGGTCGTAGTTGGTAGCGGTTGATCGCGCCCAATTAACGGCTCGATCGCCGGTTTGGAGGAATACGTTGAGCTGCAGTCAGTCTTAACGATGTCGTAATGGGATATGAGGGTGTTGTTGGAGTCGGTCACGGACTTTCTCAGCGTCAACGACAGGCCGGAACCGTGCGAGTTCGGGGTCACGGGTGTCGTCGACGGCGCCACGACCGAGGTCGTCGCAGTCAGATCCAAATGCAGATTCTTTGCGCGACTACGCGTGGTTCTCCTCATGTCCGAGTTCTCCAGGGGAATTACAGATACGGCCGAGACGGTGGGCTGATGCGTGCGTACGGATTTGTGGTCAGACTTGAGCGACGTCTCCGTACTGGTCTTGCGCTCGACATCCATCTTCGAGGGACTAGCAAGGGGAGTGGAGATCCTGTAGGTATCGGGCTCGGGCTCCTGTTGAGAGTCCTGCTGGATATCCCCGCAAACCAATCGCGCCGTTCCCTTGCATATTCGCAACACTATCGGTGGTTTGTTCTCCTCCCGATTGGAAGGAGCGTCGGTACCGGTGCTATCTAAATTTTCTACTACCTTCTTTACTGGAGCATGTGACGCTTTCGTTACGGCCTGCTGTTTCGGTGCTGGCAACGGTGACTGCAACGGCAGTTGCTGCTGCTGCTGCTGTTGCGGCGGTTGCTTTGAAACACGGGCCCTACCGTATTGCGAATCAGGTACTTGTCTGTAATTTGCCACATCTTGGCGAGATTCTTCAACCGTAGGCGGGACATTTCTGCTCTTAAAGAACTTCTTCGGCTTGACTACCGCCGGAGCAGCAGCATCCGATTTGTTATCCGGATCGGTCTCGAAGGAGAACGGATCTTTCCCAGAATTCACGCGGTTTTGATTTCCATAATCGAGTTTCATCCGCTTCGCACCAAACGTGCTATGTATATCATCTCTTCTTCCTGAAAGTAAAATAATTTTGTAACATTAAATTCGGAACATTTACAAAAATAACACATCGTTATTCTATATTCTCCATTGTCAAGACTGATAATTTGTTTTAAATATTATATGTTCCAATGATTCAATAAGTCTAACATCTGTCCAAGCTTTTTTTTCGAAAAATAGATAATATGTTAATGTTTAAATATTTTTAAGATTGATGATAATTATAAAGATCTAAAATATGTAATACATATCATTTATATAAAAATATATCAACATACATTCTTATTTACATGTCTCATTACTACTATTCTATCCATATAATATGAAAGAGAATATTTAATACATATAAATCCCTGTTTGTGTGTGTGTGTGTGTGTGCGCGCGCGCTTGCATAAAATGTAACTTCATGTAATAAAAGTTAATACTTTTATTATACTTTTTTTATTGTACTTTTAAGCCTAACATATTATATTTGTAATTTACCGAATGAAACTTTAAATGAGGCCATATGATATTTTTGTCCTTTAATGTTTAAATATAAAATTATATCATTGGCGTAAGATCAACTTGTTGTGCCAGTTTATAAAAATAAATCTGAATTTATTTTCTACACCATAGAAGTAAATTATTAAAAAATGCATAGCTATCATAACAAATAAAAACTATAATAAAAATATCTGATATAAAAAGAAATTAAGCAAAACAAAAGTATATATAAATTTTGGTAAATATTGCAACAGTTATAAATTTTGTTGAATTATACAACTCGGTGCTTATACATCTTACATCGTGACATTCTTAGAAAGTGATTCCTTAAAACTGATAATTATAGAAATCTTAAATTTCATATCACCATGAAAGTTATTCACGAATTAATGATTTCCTTATGAGTCTTACCATTACGAAATGATACGTATGATAAGTAAAATTTTAAAAGTTCTTATATATTCTTAGAATATGAACGTTTGCATCTTCCCTTGCAAACAAAACCATTTAAAACATTATATTATATAAAATAACATCCAAGACATAAAATTTAGTATTAACATATAATACAAGACTCTTGTTCTTCACGAAGTCGATGTACTAATATTTTTACCAGTATATCGATATTATAGTACACATAAGACTGCTATATTTTTTTAAATACTGGTGCAATAAATTACGTTACATTTAAATTACATAGAAATATAGTAAAATAAACATAAAAATACACTAATTAGAGCATACCGTTTATGTTCGTGCTCCTGATGGACGTGAAGGACGTTATGCCCCATTTGCCAACAGTGCCCGCCGACTTGGCAGCAGAGGGCCGATTACTGTTCTCGCGGAAGAGCTTATCAAACTGAATGCTGCCAGCCGTCACGCTGCTGACTTTGCGGCTGTACGACTTGGTATAACTGCGGGACGTCATTGTGCGCTTGTCTCGGGTACCCTCGGCATCTCAGGAAATACAGTCGATGATGGAGTATCCTATCCTCATACTCGTCCCGAGGAGTCCGCGTTCCGTGCGTCGAGCATCAGGCGCGCCGATGACGAGGGTATCGCGACGTGATCGACTCCCAGAGCATCGGTGTGGCGAACGCTCACCTCGGATCCGTTTCGGGTTATCGGGCGTAGCGGCGTTTGGCGGGTACGGTTCTCTAGCGGGCGGCGGTGTTCCTACGTGCTAGATGCAACGAGGGAGACAAACGCCATGTTCCGACTCGGTCAGCTCGGTGCACACGGATGGATGGCCACCCGCTCGGCTGCTCGACCAAAACAACAAATTCGGTTAACAATTCGGAACGATCCCCTTCGGATCGGGCCACCGCGGCCGCTCGCTCGCGGTTTTCCCCTGGCACTTACTTCTCCGTTGCTAACGCGGCTGCTGATGTTGCCGTCGCCGATGCGCTTTTCCCCGCCACTCCACCACCATCAATTTCTAGGACTGAGGATTATTAATCATCAACACATAGATCTCGAGCCATCTGCCGATGTTTTTCGTTTCGGGATTTAGATACATACACATATAAGCGAGAAAAAGACGGTGTTACATACATACAATGCGTAGGATTATGATGCTTGTCGCCTGCGCCAATAGAGAGAGCTATATGTAACCACTCGTCACTGCTCGTCGCTGTTTCAGCGGTAACCATGGTCTAGTTTCCACCGAAGCAGTTAATTCACGCCGTGAGCGACGGTGCTCGGCTTACTTCCGCTTCGATCTACAAATCCTATCGAAATGGCAGCGAATTGACGCAAAATTTTGGTCGGTTTTCAGAAACGGTTGAATAAGTTGACTAGACTGGTATTCATACTTCATTTTTATAACAAGATATCTTAAGGGGATGCTGGAGTTGCTAGTGAACTATTTTTTCACTATAGCGATGGTAATTGCAGTTTCGAAAATTCTCTTTATTGCTTGTGCAGAATAAAAAATCCTTTTCCACAATTGAAGTATAGATAGAAAGAAAGCCCGCTTTACAGGACTTTATATTCAAAATGGAACAAAGTTAGAAAAGACAAATGCAAGTTTTTAACTTTTTTCCATTTTGAGTATAAAGTCCTGTAGAGCGGACTTTCTTTCTATCTATACTTCATTTGTGGAAAAGGATTTTTTATTCTGCACAAGCAATAAAGAGAATTTTCGAAACTGCAATTACCATCGCCATAGTGAAAAAATAGTTCACTAGCAACTTCAGCTTCCCCTTAAATATACATTTCAGATACTAATACAGCTATCTGATTGGCCTAACAAATGGCTCGAGATTATATTTAAGAACAGACTGTGAATATAACGACGAAATTAATCAATATGAAATTGATCAATTAATTTTCCTTGATTTTCTCACAATTGAGGGAGGAAAAAGTGGAGAAGAAAGACTTTTTATGATGATTCGTCAAAATCACGAGCATGTACTTTTTCTCGACGCAGAACCACGAGATCTGATTGAACGGATCACGTGAATCGGCTACGGTGCCAAAAATCGATTCGAGATCTCGGATCGATTTCTAGCATCGTAGGTAATTCCGTGGATCGATCATCAGAGGGCGATTACATCGTCTCGCTGAAATTAATTGAATTCTCTATCATCATATTTAGTACATCCGCGGTCAAACAGCGCTGTAACCTATTTCTAACTCCTGCTTTGTAGAGTTGTAGCTGTCAAGTGCTGTCGAAGCAATTCTTGTGCGTTGTTGACTACACAAATACTGAAATGACAATTTCCGTAAGGGTGATCGACGACACAATGATGCGTGCCAATTTAAAGATAAATTACGCAAAGTGAAATTCTTTCTCTCTGCTTGATCGCAAGTGCTTGACGTTTAATTAAAGTATTCGAGTATTCAACTTGTGCAGCTACTTTTCGAACCTTATAGGGCGTATAGGCGTGTAGTAATCTATGAATTTAGGCGTATTCAATAGAGTTAATCTCAAGGTACCAATTTAATTATATTTTCCATATTGAATTAATTAATCAAATTATTGTTTTATTATTGTACACGTATATGTCTTCATTTTTATTTACTTTATTCTATTAATTAATATTTATCAAGTTTATTTAGAGTTATTATATGATTTGCACACTTAAGTCTTTGTTATTATTGTATATTAACTGTTATGAAAACCAACGGGATGCAATATGTATTTTTTTTCAAGGATTCCCAAGGAGGAATGTATTCAGAATGGGCTTCACTCAGCACTCTGATCCAACAAGGTTCAGAGGAAAGCCAAAGCGTGTTAGAAAAGTTTCCCCCTGGTGCAGGGAAAGAAGTTGCGTTATCCATAGTGCGTCAACTCGCTGCAAATCTTGGCATCACCCAGGCTGGAGAACCTAGTCCACTCTCAACTGACAAGGAGGTTCAGTGGTGCATGGAAGTGATATGCTTTGGATTGTCACTTCCACTGGCCGAGCACGATACTGTCAGAGATTGCGTGAACATATACTGCGAGTGGCTGTCTGCATTGTACTCTACACCCAAAATTTCAGTTCCAAGACCAATCGTGGATGATCCAAATTTTTACGCTAGGAAGATCATAAGCCACTTTCACAATTTATTTGTTCCTAGAAAAGGAGAAGGTTAGACAAGTTTTATTATTTCTTAATCTTCTATGGTTCTATTGATAATATATCTTTTTTTCCTCTTAAAGTCTGGCCTTTTTTGTATCAGGATCTAGGTAATTTGCAACATTAAGCATATCTTTAATTTGTTAATGGCCAGTGTCTCATTTTGTGGATTTAACTTACATAAAATTAAATAAAACAGATAATATATCCACATTAAAAGTAAAAAAAAGTATATAATTTATTAATTAATATATAAGCCAATTAAAATTTATGATAATAAAAGTATTATTCACATAAAAATAGAATTCAAAAAATTGAATTTTACATAAAATTTGTATAATTCTGGCCATTAACGGATTAACATGTCTGTGTCCATTTATGTGAAAAATGGCTTACTAATAGTACTGACAGTACTAAATCTCGTAATAAATGCTTTTAGGTATAGACACGATAAATCGACAAGCCGTTCTGTGTCATCGAGTACTAAGAACTCTGCAGCAAATCGCGCGAGGCCCGGCAACTTTAGAAAGAGACACATGGGAAAGCCTGTTGTTATTTCTCATCGGTATCAACGATGCACTACTAGCACCACCGGCGACCAGAGAAGATGCAGGGGAACAACTATGTGAGAGAGTGCTCGGTGTATTGCTAGAAGTGCGTAAATACGGCGATAATAAATCCAGCAAGACAAAATTAGTAAGACAATACTCGTATAATACGTGCCAAATTCTTTTTTCAGGTATGGCTGGTTTCCTGTGAACGTAGCTTTCCCTCGCCTCCTTTGTGGCGCACGCTGCGAGAATCCTGTCTGCGATGGCGTCACAGATTAGCTTTGGTGGAACAATGGAATCGTGTATGCCTCGCTCTTACAGCGAGACTGCTACAAATCATGTATGGACCAATGTTCCCCGAATTAAAAATAAGTACGTAATATAATAATTATAATTTGTAATATAATTATAATAGATAATTTGTTGTTCTTTAAATCGGACAGTTAGCAATAATTTAAGCATTATTTGCGATGCACGTTATTGTTACGTTAATAGGCGAAGAAGATACGCAACTCGTACCACCCACTATGTCAGATGAGGCAGTGGCACAAGCGTGGTATAGATTGTTGCGCACTATCGGTGACCCTGTGGATCTCTGCAGACCTGCCGTCGTTTCGCAAACGCAGGCGTTCTTGCAATACGCCATCGCCAGTCCCAACGTCATAGATCCGTGCCAACATCCGTGTCTCCAGACTCTGCCGCAGATATTCTTGAAGGCTATAAAAGGCATAGCGGGTCAAGTTGATGCTTTTCTGGGTAAGTGGACGACTTTGGGAGTTCGACTCGATTAAACATCGAACAGGGCGAAATCTCTCTTTCGAAGATTGTACATACAAACTTGTAAATACGTATTGTCACAGAAAAGAGGTGAACATGTACATTTCTTGAAATCTGTTTCATCCGTACGATACGCACGAGTACTGTCAGCTTCTTCACTGGTGCTGGTGATGGTTGCACATTGTTACAAATATTTTGCAGGAGTTTCACAAGCATGCTGTTGGGAGGAGTGTTGCGTGTCCACCGTTACGTCGGGTAATAGCGGCACGAGCGGCGGGGGTGTCGGATGGGACAGGTCGAGTAGTAAGGATCAGCCTCAGCCTTCCCCCACACCCCCAACACAACGCAGGCTTGCGAAAAGTTTCAGTGTCACTCCTTCTGCAGTCACTAAGGGTATTTCAATGCAATATTTTATCTTGCTGCTGTATCTTTGATACCATGCTCGATCAGTTTTTTCCCGATTATCTCTTCTATAAAGGTTTAAAGTCACGAATATTGTAGAAATGGCACCCGTTTTGTATCATAATATTTTCCTCATCCTGTTTTGTATTATTAAGCTTGAGATTATGAAGCACTTATATTTTTGCAACATTATTTTTAAGTATTATATTTTATAATTATTAGCATTATATTTTTTTAAGCTTCAACTTCGATATTTATTTATACTATAATTATGCACATATTGATCGTGTATCTATGTGTGTATATATATATTTATTTATTTCATTATTTCAATACATAAACATATTTTTCAGGAATTCCAAAAGCATCATTAATTGGATTAACAACAAGCCGTGTATCTAGTACTCCACCAATGCTAATATCCAATTCCGGACCATCGTCTGCTTCGAGCACTGCATGTAATATTCTTTCAGATTATAGTTATATCGCAGAAGCGTTCCTGCTTACATGATCGTAATTTACAGCTATAACTTCACTTGGCCAGGATATCAGGCCTCCGTTAGCGCCAGGACGTCCCAAATGTAACAGTATATTGCATCTTTTCGGAGAATGGCTGTTCGAAGCTGCGTTTATTGGTACCGATGGTTGGTCGCAGAATCTGCCACGTAAGTGCGTTTATGTATTAAAAAGATATTTTTCCATATTTATAAATTTGTTTCATTTTATGTAATTTTATGTACCCCATAAATATATCTTACATAATAGAAGAAAATTTATTACATCTCAACTTTTGATTTTAATATGTTTATTATAAAAGATATTTTTTTCTCTACCAAATAAATATTATCTGATATATGTATTAAAACTGACTTTGGCAAGGTTTTATTTTAAGTTACGAGTCTTTATTGTGCCTTATTTAATTATGTCATATTATATGCTATTTTAATGTCATGTATATAGAACCATCTGGTGCTTCGAAACGCCCATCTTCAGTACTTGTTGATGGGCCGAGTTCATTACAAGAAACTGTGAGCGATGTACCGCCGACACTCTGCATAGATCGTTACGAGTCCGGTAGAGCGGAGGCGTTGGGTGCTCTGTGCAGAATTTTCTGCGCCAAGAAAACCGGAGAAGAAATCTTACCTGTATATTTAGCCAGATTTTACCAGGCGATGTATCACGGTCTCAAGATTGACGAGGTAGTACCGGTGCTAGTCCTGATTTCGTTATCGGTAAATGGACGAAGCCTGTACGCGCTTACTTCGTTTTCAGTCCCGCGAATGTGGCGAAACATTAGCGAGTATTCTCTTGAATTCGGCTGACCTGTTCCGCTTGGATTTGAACGGCATACAAGTCCTAGTGCCAGCCGTATTGTCCGCTCTGGAAGTGGTCTTGCCAGAGAAGGACTTGAAGCTGAAATCTAACATGGTGTTGAAGCCAGACTTGAGAAGGGCTTCGATACATCTCTTGATATCGATGTTAACGCTGCCCCTGCACTTTCAGGTAAACTAAAAAAGATGATACGATTCGCTAAATAGATTGTGTATTTGATTGTCGAAAATGCATCAGCATTCAATCCAGTATGACGATGGAACTAAAGGAACTGATTCGCGAATACTTCATCATTGCAGAATCTTGCTATTAAGGAGCTACCGATATTCCCAGGCGCAAATTCCTCCGAGAAAACCCCTGTTACGTTCGTACAGTTAAAATCAAGACTCATGAATTTGCTCATAAACGCATTACAAGTGGAGACCGATCCTCAGAATACGCATATGTTGTTGGGTAAATTAATGAAGTTGGAGACTTACAGTTAATCGAGATTTAACTTTCATTTTCTTGCAATTTTAAATTCAATTACATTTGGATTTGGCTATGTGATCATTCACATCGTTACAAAAAAAATTTCAAATTTTAACTCAGTTCTCTAATTTCTGTTTCCTTGTAAATGTTTGACATCACTTTTGCGTTATAGAAATTACGGAAAGTTAAATTCACTGATAGCAATAATAATCTTGAATCGAATTAATAAATGCAGGATTGAAAATATATCACATATGAACAATTTTTACTAGGGGCTCTTTTATTAAGCGTACAAGATTCCGCGGCGGCCGAAGAAGTGGAGCAAGTTACGCAACCCGACACAGTGGCTAATGATTCAACGGCTAATTTATTGTCTTCAGGTTCGTCCTTAACATTAGAAGATATTGGCTTACAGTCTGCTAAATGCACCGTACTGACTTATCTAGTGTTCATTCCCGTTTGTGTCCGGATCTTATAACTGACCATTTGACTACAGGTGTTGTTGACTTATGATAGCATCATATGACATGGAGCAAGTTTATTCACGCGTAAGCATCGCCGTTAAGAATTAACACAAAGTTTTGCGTTTAAATTTTGACAAAAAATCAAACTTTCCGGCGACCCGTTAATTTAACAATTAATTTTGCTGATCTTGTAAGATAAAAGAAACTTGTTGCTGGCTTAACTTGATAAAGTCGTTTTACAATACGTATGTAGTTAACACCTATGGTCAATCAGCTTCTCTCTTACACAAATAAAGTAATAGTCCTAGTATACTGTTACTTTATTTAATTACGGCAATCTCATTAACATTTATCGATAGCTTATGAGTGGGAATAAAGTCAGTCAATGATGATGTATATTCAAATTATACGTATTATGCTCACTTTCACCCCTCTCATTGTATCGGCTTTACACATGCTTATATATGAAATGTTAATTTCTTATTGTCTATTACGAGTTGTGTTCCGTTATGCGTTTCGCCATTGTACCGTCTTTTCATCGCTTAATAGTCACCAGCGATTCAGCCAGTCAAATAAGTATATCCAGCGATCAGCGATCAATTGGCGATGCCTCTGATATCACGACTCTTCAAGAGGAGTGCATTGCATTCGGTAAATACAAATGTTGTTTATCTTTGTTATACGCTCATGCTAAGAGTCACATTCGGGAACGTTCATATAAAATGTGAATCTCGTCTCTGCTTGTGGTTTACGTCTCTGTTATTATATATACAGGGTGTCCCGGGTTTTAACCGACAAACTGCGGGAGCATATTCTACTAGTGGAAATAAGAAAAAATTCTTATATCGAGTTTGCTTAGAAATGCTTTATTACAAAGTTATAAACCAATATTGAAAAGAAATATGAGATAAGTAACAACGGATTTTTTCACAAAAATAAAAATTATCTACGCAATGATTTAGTGACGCGTTTCAAAATGTTGTCCTTGCACATCGATACAAGCTAGACATCGACGTAGTACAGAATTTGTTAGAGTACGACATTCCTGAAAATTTTGTTGCATCTCAGTAACTGAATTAGTAATTCGTTGCTTTAAATCTTCAAGCGAGATTACTTCTGTACTGTAAACTTTATTTTTTAAAGTTGCCCATAAATAAAAATCAAGAGGCGTTAAATCGGGCGATCTTGGAGGCCAGAAAACCGGTCCTCCTCGACCAATCCACCTATGAGCATAATGTTCATCTAACCAGTTTCTAACTTGTCTAGCATAGTGCGATGGACAACCATCTAACTGTATTCAGCTGTTTTGGCGAAACTGCAGTGGCACATTTTCCATCAAAATTGGTACATGTGAATACACATAACATAAACATCTTCGACCTTCCAAATTCTACACTATATTCCGTTGTTACTTATCTCATATTTCTTTTCAATATTGGTTTATAACTTTGTAATAAAGCATTTCTAAGCAAACTCGATATAAGAATTTTTTCTTATTTCCACTAGTAGAATATGCTCCCGCAGTTTGTCGGTTAAAACCCGGGACACCCTGTATATATATATATATTCAAGTTTCTTGGAAAAAAAGGATTATGCCTCTACTCGGTCTGCTTGTGATTTAAGTACTTATTTTATAAGTACTTTCGATAGTATATGTTTATGTGAAGCATACATAATAGATTTATAATGTTGCTTGTTTTTCACAGATTTAATGATTTCTTAATCGACATATACCTTTGCAGACTCTGCCCATGCTCTCTTCGTGCGAGCGACGTACTTGGTATGTCATCGTTTGATCTCCTCGTGGAAGACTGACTTGAATATCTCTTTAGCAGCGCTTGAAATGCTGTCGGGACTCGCACGCACACGCATTCGTGAGACAGGTATGTACGAATTCTGTATATTTTTAATATTCACGAATGTTTTTCAATATTTAATATATTTTATATACATATTCACGAACTTATTGTCATATTATTTCATCCTACACGCAGCAAGGAAACTCACAGGTTTGGTATTAGTTAGATCGATAGATTATAATATGCTTAATACACTAAGTGCATAAAAAAGAATCCTACTGTTGTAGACGCCCTGGAATGCAAAAGAGCAGTAAAGTGGTTGTGCGATTATATCGCGTATCAATGTTGGCGTCCACCTCCAGCGCATTCCAAAGATCTTCATTCGTCAATCGTTGCAGCATTTAATTGCCTGACAACGTGGTTAACTGCTCATCCACAATTGCTACAGGTTAATTACACACACATTTTTCAGTTGCTTTGAACGATTTGCGAAATTACTTTGTCTGACGTTCGTCTGCCTTTGTTTCATCGCTAAAGGATAAGGATTGCTTGACTACAGTATTGGAAGTTGTCGAGCTTGGAGTGTCTGGCACTAAGAGCGTCGGGAAACCGGGTGAACCCATCAAGATGAAGGACGAGAAGGAACTAAAACCCGCATCTATGCGCGTGAGAGACGCCGCTGACGCGCTTCTCACCATTCTGTTAGAACAGGTTTGTATAAGCTATTAGAATAATACGCGCACTGTAAAATCTATAAGCATGCGACGACGAATCAATTCTGAGAAAAGAGATCCATCTTCGTGAATCTTCAATCTGAGATCAAAAGGTTTTTCTTCGCGTCTTGACGTTGCCAGATTTGTTTTGATTATAATTTAATATAATTTATTCGACAAATGTAAATTGTTTATAATAGGTTGGTTACTTTCCGAGCGCTTGCGGAGCTCAATCGCTCTCATCGCTGCTGGACGAAGTGTCTCTGCTCCGACACTGCAACAGTTGGACCGGCGGATGCGTGGCTCGGCAAGCAGCCGTCGAGAGATTCCGCTACTTCGTGTCTGAGAACTCGACCGTGTTGGCGCTCCTGGAGGAACCCTTGGGCAATGATCAGGATCCGCAGCCAACCGTGACGGTCTTGATTCGCGGACCGTTCGGCAGACACGCGTGGACGATGCAGCTGCGTCACTTGCCGCGACATCGATCCAGCATCAGGAGCATAAACAGCAACCCCGGGCGGCCGTTGCCGTTGGCCGAAGCCGCGCCGCGTACAGACTACAGGCCAAGATTCTTCCCGGACAATGTGGATCGTATTCCTCACTGCAAGGTGTAAGTGAGCGAGTGTAAACAAGGGTGAAGCGTTCGAGTCGCGGCTTCACAACGCCGTGATGCATGTACTTATTTAATTGCATTTAATTTTGATAGGGATGAATCGATACCGAGCCTCGAGGCAGTGATGAGCGACAACGGTGCGGTACGAGACGAGCATCAAATCCTCGCGCAGCTCCTGGAACGTCAAATGACACTCGAGTCGAAGCGCGATAACGGCAACGCGAGCAACGCGGAAGATAAAACGGACGAGTGCGTACCGCCCCAAGTGTGCCACGAGTTTCAGACGGCTCGCTTGTTCCTGAGCCATTTCGGTTTCTTGAACATGGAACCTAAAGAGAACGAGGATTCGAGGAACTCGAGCGGGCTCATCGCTTTAGATCCGACCATTCCTGGATTCTGCACGGATCTGGAAACGCTGGACAATATCAGTCCGCGCACCTGCGATACCGTTCATATCTTTTACGTTAAGGCAGGTCAGAAATCTGCCCCTGAGATACTATCAAACGTGGTAAGAGACGTTGATCGTTTCAGCGGCTTATCAAATTACAATGTGAATCAATACGATTAAATTTTCTAATCGATCATTTCTGTTATCCACCAAGTTCATTAAATGTCTGATGATGCACTTGGCAAACAAAATTAGAAAATCAAAACTTTTCAATTTAAATGATCGATAACTCTGCGACATAAGTCTGTTGAATTAAAATTTACTAAAGAGAGAACGCACGAGCAAGAGGGGGGGAGGATACGATATCGTTTAACAAGAAGAAATATAGTTTCCACATTTGTTTTACAGCTGCACGCAGAAAATGTGTCGCCCAATTTCTTGGAATTTCTAAGTTCTCTTGGCTGGCCTGTTTCCATATCAACTCATGCCGGCTGGACCGGCCACGTGTCCACCTCGTGGAGAGTAACGGCGCAAATGAATGTATCACAATGTGCAGCGCACAGTAATCATGGTGGAGCGCTTTACAACGGCGATACCCACGTACTGTATTGGGCAGATGTGAGTTCGGAGATTGCATTCGTTGTGCCTACGCAGTCGTATCTCATGGCTAGTTCAGATTCATTGGACGAGACCAATTATAACAGCGATATCAGTAACAGCGGACAAGGTAAACTTCATTTTTTGCAAAGAACCTAATTACCAATCTAATATTTTATTGTATTATTTGATTTTCCTATACGAAACCTGGTGACGTAATTGTCTATTTATATCGAGCTGTCCGGAAAATCCGTGCGGATTTTTTAAGCAAACTTTTTTTAACAAAGCTCAAACTTTGTATTAATTCTTGATATAAAATTTTGCTAAAAATTAATCTGCATGGAATTTTCGACTCAATCAGATATGATTGAGTTCTCACACAATCTATATAATTTTATCGCAGCGTGGTTTGAACGGAGTATCAGTGAAAGTACAGATAATCGGAGCTGTGCGTCACAAAATACTTCGAGAGCGATGTCACTCGACTTAGAGAAACAGCCATCGAGCTTGTCGGGAGCAGGCCCGACAAATTCTTCGAGCGCAGACCCCATTAGACCCAGGAGAACGACGAAGCAAGCTTTACCATCGCAAACTAATACGAAAATTATGGTTGTATGGTTGGAGAGCTTGGAGGATCACATTCAGTTCCCTATTGGTTTGTTTGCTTTTCTTGCATCCATGTATTTAAATACTTTACTGTATATAATATTATCTGGATACATTTTTCCTTTTATTAATGAAACATTTTTATTTAATTCTATGTAGCCGATCTGCTTCCTTCTACTTATACCGGACTTGAACAGGCGAGGATGTTGCAAGCTACCGATGTGCACGTTATCTTTCTTCAAGCTCTCGCGAACGGACTGATGAGAATTAGATTACAAGGACCAGTCTCCAGAATCAATCTAGCAACACCTTTAATCGACGGTATGGTAGTGTCGAGAAGAGTGTTGGGAACACTAGTTAGACAAACGGCTCTTAATATGGGACGACGAAAACGGCTTGATAATGACAGGTAATAAATTTAAAAAATAGGAAATAGGATTTTATCATGTTTTCTTGTCATTCTATTGTAATTATATTTCTTCCACATCTGTATTGAAATTTCGCGTGAAATTTTTCTTCATGAACTGTTAACTTTTTCCTAAATAGAATGTATATTCGCTATGTTTTAGTTATCATCCCCCGCACGTACGAAGACGTTTAAAAATTCAAGAGATGGTGCAGAAGTATAAAAGAAATTTGACAGATCCAGAATTATTGACACTTTTATTCAACAGTACTCAAACTTATCAAGTAAAGTAAAAACTTTTTATGAATCTCATGGATTTAACATCAGACAACGGTAACGTGATATTTTTATCGCTGTGAAAAGAAATTAAGTTTCCGAGTTTTAAGAACGAAATATTCTTATGAGTTTGCACTTTTCAAAGTATTCTAAAGATAAAGTCATCTCTCGTTGAGATCTGCGATTTCAATAAAAAATTTTCTGTTAGTCCCTGCAGATGTACAATGAATAATATGTTATTTTGAAAGTGATTCAAAAAAAACTTTCATATATATATATTTATATATGTATATATTTATTACGAGTTGCACTTGACTAACGAATTATAACTCGGACATTAATATAGGAGAAAAGGTGATAACATAAATGCATATTTTTCAAAAGAATTATGTTATGCATAGCTATATTATTATGAAGTCTTTGTTTTCCTTAGTATTATGCATATTACATGTAAAATCTTGTATCTCATTAATTATTATCTTATAAATTATTGTATAGTGCATATAATGCTGTGTAAAATATAAATTATTACAACTTCATT
Organism: Ooceraea biroi; assembly: GCF_003672135.1. Classification (NCBI taxonomy): domain Eukaryota; kingdom Metazoa; phylum Arthropoda; class Insecta; order Hymenoptera; family Formicidae; genus Ooceraea; species Ooceraea biroi. The sequence continues at coordinate 10,237,044 of NC_039512.1, forward strand.
ACCAACAGCTATTTTAGTATTAATGACTATTTGATATGTATATAAAAGAGTATAATAATATATTATGTATTAATTACTGTATTATGTGTATAATATATTAATTAATATAATTAACGTATTAATTAATATATTACGTGTATAATAATAATAATGTATTCTTCGTATTTACACAACATACATTTCTTATTGCATTAGAAATTCAATAGAGTATTTAAATACTTGGAATAAGTTAGTTATCTATATCCTTATTGCGTGATTCAACGAGTATTATACCAAAATAGGCATGATGAGATCATGCTTACATTGTACAAAAACATGTATCGTATTTATACTTGAAGGATTTTGTGTCACATCGTACCTAAAACCGACACTGATTGGTCGAATCATTTATTTTGATCAACGCTTTCATCAAATGCTCGACTAGGAGGCCATCATAATCATAACATATGCTGAATAGTTTCGCATTGATATCATTAATGGAATATATTCCTGGGACTCCAAGTTGCGGTATATACATACAGAATTTTCGGAGAAATATTCAGACAATATAAAAAAAGCTAATGTATATTTTAAGAACGTTAGAAGCATGTTTAAAAAATTAGAAATTATTTTAGAAATTTTAGTGAATTTTTCGGAAATTTATTTTCATTATTCTACATTTTGAACATTATTGAACATTTAGATGCCTGCCAGAGTTTTCGCGCAATCCTATCAAATTAGATATCATATCGCGTGAAATGAGGATTACCCAATCATTGGGCAATATCATGTTGTCGTCAACTTGTCATTGCGTGCCAGAACCAGAATCAAGCAGTACATTGATAACTAAGCAGAGTTAACGCATCATGACTCAGCATTTATCTCTCGTCTAGAAGCAATATATCATTGTCCAGTTAGCGCACTGTGCTTTGCGGCACGCGCGAATCCATTGTCTGAATTCAGCGTTTCGTGTCATTTGTAATCGCATTGTCCAAACACGCTTTTCGTACGCTTGCAACAAAGCGTGAATTCTTTCGCAATACAAATCATATATTTTTGTAATAATTCTGTCGCGCGTGAAGATCATTTTTAAGATGGGAAGAAAGTAAAAATATAAAAAGTATAAATTTATAATAAAAGATATATCTTAGATATGCAAATGAGAAAGAAACATACAAAAACATTATAAAATAAAGATTTTTGTATAGAAAGAGAAAATTTAGAAATCAAAGTATATCATACTTAGTATGATCTTTTTTACTTTTCGATGTTTCGATAATGTTCGATATGTTCGAAAATTGAGATGAACAAACAAACACATATCATGCGCAATAAATGCATATTACATAGAAATTCCCTTTTTCTAAATATTTTTATATTTCCTGTAAAACTTTTCGAGTCTTCGCACATTACAGTTGCTACTGGAAAGAATATTTGTAACTACGGCAATTTTGTCATTTTCGTATAATTGCAGCTACGATTACGAGGAATACTCACCTTGATAGCGAGTTTCTTTCTGTATTGCATGATATGACATTTCCGAGTAATAAACATGCCTTATGATTTTAAATATATAGCGATCACGCTTATCAGAAAAGCTCGGTGACGATAACAACATGCATTTTGTCTATCGTCAATTCTTGATATCAAATTGATCGATATTATGATTATAATTATGATGCGCGCGTCAATATGCTGCGTCATTGAGTTATATCCATCATAATATATTAATTACAAAAATCGATTCTCTTATTACAATCTTGCTTGATGCCTCGAGCTAGCAATTTCGCACGATTAAATTACATCTAATGTTGCAATCGATAAACGTCTCACGAGTAAAAACTATGACAACAACAGTGATACGAGTGCAAGTGTAGTTGGAAAAGAGATATAGCCGTACATTTGATTGTAGCAAAGATATTCGTATTTCGCTTACTGAGAAACGTGACTTATGACTCTTCAAGGTCCTTGCTCGCGCCAGAGTGTTACATAAATATCTTTCCAATAGCGGATTTTGCGAATGCAATCATACATTTACATTATATAAAAGTTATAGAATCAAACAAACGTCGCGTAAGTAAAATTTTCATAGACCCGTCTCAACTACATAAATGAAATTTCACATACGTACGTAATATATAACTATATAGTTATACGTCACAAAAATAAAAACTAAATAAAAAAATACAAACTAACTGCACTCGGCGCTAAACAGTCGCTGCACTGTATGCATGATGAATGAGCTAAATGTACAAGACCATGTCTTGCATCTTGTTGCATACTATTATATGCTAGAGTGACGTGTATAATATTGAAAATAGTAGATATGTACAACAAGACTACACTATATGTAGCCGACAAAATTAAGAAACTAAAGAATATACTTGAAAAAGACATTAAAGACATATTAAACTAAACAATGCGCTGCGTTTCGTAATCTTAATTCTAGCAATTTTGTAGCGAATTTTAAGGGGATGCTGGAGTTGCTAGTGGACTATTTTTTCACTATGGCGATGGTAATTGCAGTTTCGAAAATTCTCTTTATTGCTTGTGCAGAATAGAAAATCCTTTTCCACAAATGAAGTATAGATAAAAAGAAAGCCCGCTCTACAGGACTTTATATTCAAAATGGAAAAAAGTTAGAAAAGACAAATGCAAGTTTTTAACTTTTTTCCATTTTGAGTATAAAGTCCTGTAGAGCGGACTTTCTTTCTATCTATACTTCATTTGTGGAAAAGGATTTTTTATTCTGCACAAGCAGTAAAGAGAATTTTCGAAACTGCAATTACCATCGCTATAGTGAAAAAATAGTCCACTAGCAACTCCAGCATCCCCTTAAGGCGCTTTCGTTGAGCGCAGATGTTGATGGGCCAAATTTATAAACTTTTAATCAATTCTTTTTTCTATTTTGTCGAAACATAAAATAAAAAAAAGTATTAATATATTTTTAATGAAATCGAGATATAATTAAACACACGCACACAGTGAAAGAGTATTGAAATCTGAATAAAGATAAAAACAAAGGCAGACTCTCCAAATTCAAATTCTGTAAAAGTGCACGGCCGCGCGGGTCTAATCGGGAATTCTAATTTCGTTATTCTTTTGAAAAATCTCGAAACTCAATTCGGGAAAGGAAGACAGCGTCCTGAGTCGTAATTCGATAATAATATCGACATTTCCTAACATTCTTGTCGGTAGCAATTTTCAAAGGTGACACGCGAATTCTCAATCGAGATCGATGCCATGCGACATGGGTAAAGACGAGTCAGTAGAGTCACGCGTGTGTCGGCTCTCCCTACTCGGCCGATGGCGCGTCGCGATTGGTCGGCCCGACACGCGCGGCCAATGAGCGGCGGCGCTCCGGTCTCGCGTCGGCGCGCTCCGTAATCTCGCGCGACGCGAATAGCTGATATCGGACGTGGCTTTAATTCGATTTCACGGGCTTTACGTTCGCGAACGCGTTCGATGGAAGGGCGAAGGGCTCCGCTGGGCTGCAGGACAACTGACGATGAGTCACCGGGAGAATGGGTCTTGTGTCCAATGGGCTCTCGCGGCTCTCCCCCTCCCGCTCTCCCACCCTCTCCCCCTACTCGCCGCGTTGCGGACGCCTTCGGTCGGATTCTGGAGTTTAAAGTGGCCGGGGCAGCGACGACGATCGGCGGCGGCGGCGTTCGACGGTGAGCGCGAATGATCAGTGTCCGTGTAGTTTGTAGCTCGTGTGTGCCTCGTTCGTGTTGCTCGCGTGCGTGCCGCAGCGGTGGAACGGTTGGCGCGAGCGGAGGCACGAGCGAGGTCCTCTCCCGGACACGAGGAGACTCGTCCGCGATCGACGGTGCGGTGCTCGCGAACGATAGTCGCGATACATAGCCTCTCGCCGGCCTGTTAAATGTGTCAGTATGGGGAATCAAACGATGGACCAGTTTTGCGGCACTAAGTTTTGGGTGAGTGAATGGCCCAAGGCCATTCTGCTTTCTTTATCTTCCCATCCCCCTCTGGCTCTCCTTTCGCATCGCGGTTGCGTCTACGTACGCGATACGCGTATACGCGCAACCGAATCGCGGCTCGCGCCGAGCGCTCGCCGCTTAATCGGTTCAATCGTTTCGAGACCTCGCACATGACGCACTTTTAGCGTAAGGTTACTTTCTATTTATGTTAACGTAGAATAATGTTCGGATTGCTCAACTTAATTCTCTCTCTCCCCCCCCCTTCTCTCCCTCCCTCTCTCTTTCTCCTTCCCTCTTCCCCTTCTCTTTCTTCTCCTTTATCCTTTTTTTTCTCCTCCTTTCTCTCTGGCGTCACCTTATTTTCTTACGTTCGTTCCTAAGCACATGCATATTTTCCGAGGTGGAAGAAATCGACGCGATAAAATCATCCTTCATCCTTGTGCAATACGTTCATTCCTAAATTGCGGGAATAAATCTAGCGCGCCAGAGTAAATAAATACATATGTATGTAATCTGGCTGCCGCATGTGTGCAAATACCGCACGCGGGGTTAAACAATTCGTTTATCAATCACAACACTTATTATTTTGTCACGTATATGAGATCAGTAAGCGAGAAGGTAAATAAAAGGGAGTGAAGATGTTTGCATGGCAAACAATTTGATTATCATTCTGCTCATGTAATTAAGGTAAATTTGAGATATGATTTTGCAACGATATTATCTTCTAATAAAAGAATAATTATCATTCTTTTTCAATCCCAGGAAAGATTTTTTGCCAAGAAAATGCCAAAATTTCCACGAAACAGCGCTTTTCTTAATTAGAGATCTATTTAATGATCATTTAATTAAAGCAGAACAAGTTTTCATAAATTTAGTTTCACACCTTTGGCTTCGGAAGATATTAGAGATATAGCATACAAATTATAACTAATTAATAAATTAATTAATAAATTGCGATTATTGTTTGTGGAACTTTGAAAGAACAATGTCGGAATAAGGGAGATAGGCGGGGAATCAAAAACGAAATACAACAAGCGGCATTGTTGGGCCGATTGAACAGTTAATTTTCATTGACTCATTTATTGCGTTCGCTGCGTGCGGTGTTGTGTAATAGTTTAATTTCCTGAAACATGCCGTCCAGTGGAGCGGCTCGTATCATCGGATGTTCCTCTCTTTGTTCTCATACTTAATACCGATACAATCCAGTTGTTGAAACACTCGAAATAGTTAGCGAAATAGTTATCGCGTGTAGATGCACCTAAACCTTGCCGGTAAAATTCCAGAAATTCTTCGAAGACGCAGTTGCTTCAGCACTTCTGTTTTTTATCGCAATTCTGATCTCATTGCTTGTGTATAATTTACTAATTGTCATCAATGAAAGTCATCAACCTCGTGATAACGATACGCATGATCATCTTGGAGCAATATCGCGATATATATCGATATCTTCGTTTCAACCGCACGCCGCTTAAAAATATTCACACAACAGAATTTATGAGAAGCGTTATCTCCCGAGCTTGGATGTCTATAAATATATCGTTAACGTATAATACAACGTTCTAGTTGTGCAAGCAGACAATTCAATAAATAGGTATTTACAGTGCTACATTTATTTACACAGCAAAAATTGTTTCCTCCAAGTAAAAATTGTGCTGGGCTACATGTTTCACAATTATGTCAAAATCTTTAAACTTTAATTTTTTCATGATTGCATCTTAAGATGGGATCCCGTCAACTAAACTCATCAAATTCTTCATTGTGTATTTCATCATTTGCGAATAATTATAATAGTCATCATAATTTTATATTTACGGGCAAAATTAAGCTTAAAAATTAAAATTTAAGATGAAGTTTACTAGAAAAAAATAATTTGCCTGTTTTAACTATTTATTTTCCAGAAGCTTTTCTAGAAGAAGTTTTTTAAAACTCGTTAAAATTTTTGATTGTTTTTAGGACGATAATATAACATGGCACACGAACAATCCAGATCTAACAGAATGCTTCCAAAAGACGATATTAGTATGGGTACCATGTATATTTCTATGGGTGTTTTCGACAATGGAAGCATATTACCTTTTAAATAGTAAAAGGAGAAATGTCCCACACACGTGGTTATTTATTTCTAAGCAAGTACTTACAGTAGGATTAATTTTACTCTCCATAGTGGATTTAGGAGTGGCAATACATGCAAGTACCGATCATACGGTCCACAGTGTTGATTATTACACACCCGTTATAAAAATTATTAGCTTTGTAAGTACATAACGGTTTTGTATTAATAATATTCTAAGGTTTTACAACTTTTGAATTATTTCTACAAATTTTTATAATATACTCTTTTCATATGTGTTGTTAATTTATTTTTCTGTTTTTACAAAATAAAAACCAACATTCGATCATCATTAATTTGTTATGACTTGTTAGAGAAAATAATAGTATTTATATAACATATTATTACATTAATTGTAATGTTTAATTAAATTTGCTAATTATTTCAGATATTAGCATCTATTTTAATGGTATATAATAGGAAACATGGAATGCGAACATCCGGCCTTTTATTTCTATTTTGGTTTCTCCTTACGATATGTGGATGTGTCCAATACAGGAGTTTTGTAAGAGAATTCACAAAAGGGGTACGTTAGATCTTAAGTAGATAATGTTAAAAATAATTTATAAAGATATCCTTGTATTTTTATATAATTTGTACAATGTGAATTACTTTATATATTTCTCATCGCAATATTAACACGCGTTATCATTCTTTCGTAATATTTTAAAATTAACAAGAAATTGAAAGATGAAGTAATTTAAGTTAACAAAAGAATTGTTTATTTTTAGGCAGAGCCGACATACCCATTGGTGTCCTATATGATCTACTATCCGATAGTAGTAATATTGTTCGTACTTAATTTCCTGGTCGATGCAGAACCTAAATTCTCCGAATACCCTACGGTAATCTCCTTTGTATTGATTTAACAGATACGTAGCGTCATTTTTTATTCACGTAGCACGTACACTAGAAGAGCATACATATAAAAGTCTTAGAATTGCAGTTACATAATCCGGACGTCCCCGGCATGTGTCAATAATTTTGAATCCCTCGCAGGTCGAATCGCCATGTCCAGAACAAAGATCATCTTTTCCATCGAGAATGCTCTTTGCGTGGTTCGATTCCTTAGCATGGAAGGGTTTTCGAAAACCGCTCGAGACATCCGATCTGTGGTCCATGAATCCAGAGGACATGGCTGCGGAGATCGTGCCGAAATTTGACAAATATTGGAATAAAAATCTGAGAAAAACAGACGAGTAAGTTCAATATGTAATCGATGGATTTCTCTCTCTTTCTCTTTTTCTCTCTTTCCCTCTCTTTTTATACAAACGAAGGAACCTGCAATCAGTGTGACTTGGCTAAGTTTTATGTAGTATTAGTACCGCGTTTAAAATTAAAAAAAAAAAAAAAACACGAGAGACATCGGGAATATGCTTACATTAATGTTGAAATAAAACGTGCAGCTCCAAAGAAATACATTAGAAATGATGCATCTTTGCATGTGTATAGCATTGTAAACTACTTTCTAGAGACAATCTAAAGGCACTTTTTTAAAACGGTACGTTTCACGATCACGTTTTCAGAATGTATCATTGTATTGTTTCATTAACTAAGCAGATAGATTGTAATACCGATAGCGCTAAAGCATATTTGCACATACCTTGTGAAATGTATTACAAATAGTATAATGCTCTTTGATGAAAAAATTTTTTTAACAACGTATTCACATGTTTTTGTGCTAACAAGGCTGGTTTGGACTTACTTTAGGTAGGATGTTTCGTAACATCTTTGGAATGTATTTCCATCTTTAACGAGACTGAATGTACATAATAAATGTATATAATAGTAATTTTTTATGTGTATAGAGTAGAGAGTGCGAAAGCATCATACCGGAAGGCGTCCGGACAAGTGGATTTTAATAATGGTCGTAAAAAGAGAATCGCCTCCATCCTACCACCCATCTGCAAAGCTTTCGGAACGACGTTCCTGTTTGGCGCATTCCTAAAACTAATCCAAGATATTATGACATTTATTAGCCCTCAAATATTAAAGTAAGTACGATCCACGTAACAACACCCATGCATGTACACGCAAATTCAATCAAATCAATGGAATTCTTAATTTACATCTAATAATATTTAATTTTCAAATTGTAATTATTAATAATTAATAATTTTAATTTTTATCTCTTTTTATCTACTGATATCTATCAATTTTGCTGAATTTATCACCGCGAAACGCACAGCGGTGATAAGTTTACAAAATTGATCTCGTTGCTTTTAGCTAGTTTAGGTAACGCGTCTCTTTTTCTCTTATTTTTTAGGCTTCTGATTGGTTTTATCGAAGGAGATGAGCCAATGTGGAAGGGATACCTTTATTCTATCTTACTTTTACTTACAGCAACACTTCAAACACTAGTACTGTCTCAGTACTTTCATCGTATGTTCTTAGTCGGACTGCGTATACGTACTGCACTAATCGCGGCGATTTACCGTAAAGCATTAAGAATGTCAAATTCAGCCAGGAAGGAAACCACGCTTGGCGAGATAGTGAACTTAATGTCCGTAGACGCTCAAAGATTCATGGACCTGACCGCATACATAAATATGATTTGGTCGGCTCCATTGCAAATAGCGTTAGCTTTGTACTTTCTCTGGGAAATATTAGGGCCAGCGGTGCTCGCTGGCTTAGCAGTTATGATCATTCTCATTCCCGTGAATGGCTTGATCGCAAACAAAGTAAAAACATTACAAATCAGACAGATGAAGAGCAAGGACGAGAGGGTTAAGTTAATGAACGAAGTACTTAACGGTATCAAAGTGCTAAAGCTTTACGCGTGGGAGCCTTCGTTCGAGCAGCAGATACTTAAAATACGTGTCAAAGAAATTCAGGTGTTAAAAGAAGCGGCATACCTGAATGCCGGTACAAGCTTTATATGGTCGTGCGCACCCTTTTTGGTACGTTTTTATGAAACAGTGAAATCGAATCACAATTGAAGGCCTCAGAAATAGAGGAAATCTTATACATGCACATAATATATTTTCTTTTTTTTCTAGTTTTTCTAACAAATATATAATTTATTATATACAATTTTAGAGGAAATACTATAAAAATGTAAATCATGCATGCGCATGTACAAAATACTATATAATTTTCTTAATAATTATTAAATTCTCTTCCGAGTTTTGAGATCTTCAATTATTAATAATAATACTATATAAACCATTTAATATGCTACTTGTATTTTGTTTTATATTATTTCATTTTTTGTGCAAATGTGCAGGTATCGCTGGTATCTTTTACCACTTACGTACTTATAGATGAAGAAAACGTCCTAGATAGTACAACTGCGTTTGTTTCGCTCAGTTTGTTCAATATATTAAGATTTCCACTTTCTATGCTGCCCATGATGATCGGTAATATAGTTCAAGTGAGTTTAAGTAATTGATAAACACCGCTTTTCTTCTCTTATTCTAGATTCGTATATTTTAATAACGTATTTATTCGTATACACGTATTTATTTAGGCTTATGTCTCTGTGAAACGCATCAATAAATTTATGAATATGGAAGAGTTGGATCCTAATAACGTGCAGCATGACCCATCAGAAGGTAAGCGTCAGATTTTCCCTCTTGAAGTACAGCTTTCTTTATACATTACATTACTCTTTATAGTGTACGATATATAGTAATATATTGTATTGCATTTATTCAGCGCACGCGTTAGTAATTGAGAATGGTAGCTTCTGTTGGGACACAGCGGAACACATTGACAGACCAGTACTACGAAATATCAATTTCCATGTACAACAAGGTCAATTAGTAGCAATAGTTGGTACAGTAGGATCAGGCAAGAGTTCCCTCTTATCCGCTTTGCTCGGCGAGATGGATAAATTGAGCGGAAAAGTAAATACCAAAGTGAGTATTCTTTATCGAAATAAAAAAAAAAGAATACGTAAACTAAACTCGAACCATTTTTCTCTTATATTTCCAAAATTGTGAGAAAAGTGGAAAGAAAAGGCCACGCGTCGCATATGTAAATTTGCATGAGTTACCTAATTCTTCTTCTTCCTCTTTCAAAAATTTTCTTTCAAAAGTGCGCTGCAACGTTCGTTTTGTTACACGCTAGAAACAAAGTAGAATAGATAATAAGACTACGCTTTTGATACAACATCGATAAAAAATAACGAATGTGCGTGTTGTATTGTTTGAATTAAATAGATAAAAATGTCGGTTTAAAATTTGGAGATTGACTTTATAAACATTTTAATGAAATTCTTACAGGGTTCGATTGCGTATGTCTCGCAGCAACCATGGATACAGAACGCCACGTTGCAGGACAACGTCTTGTTTGGAAAAGCTTTGAACAAATCGCTGTACAATCGTGTAATCGAAGCGTGCGCGCTGAGCCCGGATCTGAAGATGCTACCTGCGGGAGATCAGACGGAGATCGGAGAGAAGGGGATAAATTTGTCCGGCGGTCAGAAGCAAAGAGTAGCATTAGCCAGAGCTGTCTATAACGATTCGGATAATTATTTCTTAGACGATCCGCTAAGCGCGGTAGATTCGCACGTGGGCAAACACATTTTTGAAAATGTACTCGGTCCAAATGGCCTGTTGAAGAAGAAGACGAGGGTGCTCGTCACGCATGGTATCACGTATCTGCCGGAGGTCGACAACATTATCGTTCTCAAAGACGGGGAAATAACGGAGAGCGGGACCTACAAGCAACTGCTAGAGAAGAAGGGCGCTTTCGCCGAGTTCTTGGTGCAACATCTGCAAGAAGGTATCTATATCAACGTTTAGTTCGCTACATATATCTTTGCCGTACTTATTATTAAATTTATTGTTACATTTTTCATGGATCTAAGTTGGAAATCGTAAGTCCGCGAAAAAGTAATTACAATTCCTTTTCCTACTTTGTGTATGTTTGTACATGAGAGATACTTGCAATCATGTTTACTTCGTTAGATCGATAAAATATTTTTTTAACAGCCATTTCCCTTTTGTTTTAAGTACCTTACTTGCGGGCAAGACGATAACGAGTATAGTTTATTTAGAATTAGTAGCTATGTTTATAGTCATAACGGATGCTTTGACGAAATTAATCTTTATTTTTAATGCACGTCATATATTGATAAACTATTCTTTAATGCAAGTAATTGTTAGTTATATCGAGCTTATTTTAAGATTATTTTCTTAAACCAACAAACTAAAATGTTATTTAATTTTTAATTTTTTTTTAATATTCTGTTTCTCGATTTTGCTTCTCAAGCAAATTCGAACATGTAATAATTCAAGTCCTCTTTAAAATTTTAAAAATGCAATATTTGCATTGTCCTCAAAAAGACATGCATGTGCGATTAGTTTCCCACTTACAAAACATTGATATATTTATTATAAAATGACGTTTATTACCATTCTAAGATTCGTATGATAAATTTGAAATAGTGCACGTTGATGAGGGTTCCGAAGCAGATTTACGTGAGATTAAACAGCAACTTGAATCAACGATCGGGGCAGATGAACTGCAGCAAAAGTTAACTCGAGTACGATCGAGAAAATCTGAAAGTCTAAGCGAATCTGGTTCCATAACGGATAGAATCGACAGAAAGTCCCTCAATGGTTCTTTAAAAAGGTATAATCTCATTCATGCGTTATTTTGTTAATAATAAATAAATACTTTAAACAAAGAAATAAATAACAGCGATTTAAATACATGTACGACACCTAATAACTGAAAATAGCTATAAGTAACATATGTTGTGTACGAATAGGCAGTACTCAACAGAGAGTCAACAGTCGGCAAGTTACGTGCACAGTAATAGCACGAAAGAAAAGGAAACGTCGAAATCTAATAACGCCGGGGAGAAACTAATAGAAGTTGAGAAAACTGAGACCGGAAGCGTAAGTTACATCAGATGTTGCTATTATATTAATTTTCGAAAAGTGTTACGTTGCCTCAGGGAAAAATTTACTCTTCACCAAGAAGTTATTTTATACCTATCATTATATTATATTATTATTATTCTTGTAATTTTTTTATATATTAAGTTGTTTGTAAGAAGTAGTGTTGTAATAGTTGTAAGAAGATATTCGAATTTTTCGGATAAAATCAAACTAATTTACATAACGAAGCTTCTTTAAATGCAGTGCAACAATTTTCGATACCTTCAATGTTCCTAGTATCGCGCCAGTCAAAAAGTTCGACTTTTGCATCAAGTTTCGAACTTTTTGATCGTTATATTATTATATTATATAATCGATTTATCTTTCAAGGTGAAATGGCAAGTGTACTCTCACTACTTAAAATCTATCGGATGGTTCTTGTCGATATCGACAATTGTGATGAACGCGGTCTTCCAAGGGTTCAACATCGGTTCGAGCGTTTGGTTGAGCGTGTGGTCGAACGACAATCTCACTGTCGGGAACGGCACGGTCGACACGGTGAAACGAGACATGTACCTCGGAGTGTACGGCGCACTCGGACTTGGTCAAGGTATGTTTCTGCACAATATGTCGTACCTTATAACATCTTGTTCGTTTGGCGGGCAAATCCGATTAGATTATATGTTTAAAGTTTCGCGTTTACGAAGGACAGCTCAGTGTCAGGTAAGATTATCTCCCGCCATTTGTTATATACGAATAACGAAGTGTAAAGTATTACGTATCACTTTTACCGCAGAAGGCAATCGCTCGATTTGATACGTTTAACAGGCAATGACACTTATTAATCTTGCTCGTCATAGAATAGTAATTTGAAAGGCATGTTCCCTCACAGATTACACATCATTGGGGTAATTACTCTTGATGTAGCTTTTTTTTCGTATCTAAAATCTCATTGAGCGGATGTGATGAACAGTTTATTAATTACTGACGATTAATGTGCGATTCACTTCATTTCCGAGCCATGTTATGAGTTGCTTTCGTGTACCGAATCGTGTATCACATCGTGGTACGTGTCAAAATCAGAAAAAAAAATAATTCGAATAATTTCGCTTTAAGAAATCAAAGTGAGTGTGGTTTGCTGTGTCTACAGAACTGTTTATTGAGTACTTGAAAGGCAATTTGAAAACTTTTCAATAGCAATATGTTTCTTATTATATATAGCAAGTGTCGTAGTAATTATTTTTGACGGATGATCGCTTCTTTATTTTTTTATATTGCATGAAAAATCTTTCTGTTTAAAAATCCTGTTTCGTTTGTTGAATGAGATGCCTTTCATTGAATAATCAATTTGCACTTTCTGTCAGATAATTTAATCTTCCTTTTTGATAATCGTTTTACGCGAAGGAAGAATGTATATCTAATAATTGTAGGCAAAGAATGGTACAGAAATATTGTTGTCAGATTGTCCTGTCTATGAAGCTGTATTTGCTTGTCTATATATTTCTTACTGATGCGCGACGCATATTCAAATTTTAACCAATGTGTAAGGTATATATTTATTTTTTATTTATTATATATTTACGGTCTTAAAATGCTGCGGTCTACTAAACATTTGATTGGCTATCTTATTGGCTTCATTCGCTTTCAGATAAGCGGAATAGACTGTAGATTATCTGATGATTATGCTTTATATTTAGAAGTTATAGAAATAAAAAAACAAGTTTCTTTTAATAAATTGTTGTTACGTCTAATATGAGCATGAAGTAGAAAAAGAAAAGAGCTTTCTAGTACCAAAATATCTTTACAAAATAAAAAACGGGAAATCAGTCTGTATCTCATCATTCAATTTGAAAGTTTTCCAAATAATTGTAAAATGAACATACAATGATAGAAACGTTTTTTACAAAATTAAATATTAAACTTTAAAATAAAGTTTCTTAAAGTCAGTGCTGATTTCCTGATCAAGTAATTTATAATTACGTGCAAATTAGAATGGATAATTTATAGTGAGCATATAGTAACAACAACATATATATATATACAGGGTGAGGCACCTAAAACAGGCCACCTGGGGGTCTATTACGTATCTCTTCACGGAGTGAAAATGTGAAAAATGAGCAAATTTACTAGAATATTTATAATTTAATTGGTCAACACCTAGTAAATTTGCTCACTTTTCGCATTTTCACTCCGTGAAGAGATACGTAATAGACCCCCTGAATATCTCGGCTGTTATTGGTGATAGAAAAAAATGTGTCAGACCAAACTTAAATGGTATGATATGTTTTTTACGTACCATCTAGTAGAGCGTTTGAAGATGCGCACATTGATCTACGGGTCAAAATCATTCAAGGTCACTGAAGGCCAACTGCAAGGGAAAATAATTTACTTTATATTGTCTAGAGTTCTCTGCTATTAAAAATACTGTAAACTCAGAAATGAAAAAGTTCTAGCCGTTAGAAATTTTTTATTTTCCCGCGAAGTTCTGAATTGTTGATATCTATATTTTTTATATTGCCTAGTGTTCTCTGCTATTGAAAATACCGTAAAGTCAGAAATGAAAAAGTTCTCGAGTTAAAAATTTTTTCTTCTCAGAGGAGTTCTGAGTTGATGATATAATTATTTTTTATATTGCCTAGAGTTCTCTGCTATTGAAAATACCGTAAATTCAGAAATGAAAAAGTTCTAGCACTTAGAAAGTTTAGCCTTCAGTGATCTTGAATGATTTTGACCCGTAGATCAATGTGCGCATCTTCAAACGCTCTACTAGATGGTATGTAAAAAAACATATACCATTAAAAAAAACGAAGTTGACCTTCATATGAGCTCTACGCGTCCACCTAATAAAAAACTATTTAAAACAAATTATGTGTCCCTCGAAACCATGCAAGTTTGGTCTGACACATTTTTTTCTATCACCAATAACAGCCGAGATATTCAGGTGGCCTGTTTTAGGTGCCTCACCCTGTATATTAAATGTAGAAGATTTAATCAGATTTGAGACGGAGGAAACTTTACAATACATATGATCACATTGCTATTATAATATAACTATTATAGTTATTATCATATTATTGTTTTTTCTTTAATCTCAATATTTTTAGTAATATTTATAATTTATATATTTTCTAAATTTTTATATTATTTCTAAATCTTGCGCGCATTTAGTACTAAATATAGACAATGAATTCTTCGCCTATATTATTTAATATACAAATGGTAACAATAAAAAATTAATAATCATAATTAATAATCAATTCGACAATATCTACATTTGAATATCAGAATATGATACAATCATGTCATGATATATTTATGTCTAAATACATCTCTGTATAATAATGCTTACACTGCATGCAGAATTTCGTATAGAATTGAATTTATAATCAAATCATATTTACAACAGCAGAATACATTTACATCTATTATATTATAGATACGCGGAAAATGTGAGAAAATGTAAATTTTAATATTTCAAATTTCAATAAAATTTCAATAAAAGTTTTCCTTCGTCTCACCTAGTAACTTCAGAGTCGCTTTTGCATTTGTCACTAACATACATTATTATCACTAATAATTAATGCCAATTATTTTAACGTGAAAAAACTTAACGTTCCCGTTGACTTGATAAAATAACAATTTTTAAGATGTGCTTCGCATAAATATTGTCTTTTACTGTAGTATTAAACAATCATATATAAATGTGTACATATTAACAAACCATTTGGTATAAAACCGGTACAAAATGTAAAGATGATATTCTGTTTTTATAAGAATATCTCTGCAAATCGATAATTGACAAAACTTATTTGTCAATATTGTATGCAAAAAGCTATTTATTTAATTTACATTAAATTTCAGCCACTTTTGTAATGCTGTCACAGGCAGCGTTGGTAATCGGTTGTCTACGGAGCAGCAAGCTGTTGCATTCAGAGTTATTATTTGGCATTCTACGATCACCTTTAGAATTCTTTGACATAACACCATCCGGCAGAATATTAAATCGTTTTGGGAAGGACATTGACGTAATAGACAACGTTTTACCACCAAGTATTAGAGCTTGGTTGTTTTGTCTGGCATCGGTATGCGAGAGTTTAATTTCAGTTTTCCTTGTGCGCATCTCATATGATTCAAATGCGGTTTAACGTTTAGCAGACGTAAGAATCACTGGTCCACCAATCGGTACAAATATGATTAACCGATATCGATTAAGAACTTTTGTTTGCGGTTCTTTTGCAGTCTTTAGCCTTTACAAACTTATTAGCGATCTCAGTAGATAACTCAGTAGACTACTAGAAAAATTAATAAATTAATGTAATTGCATGCTCAGAGCGACACTGTGTTTTTCTTACAGCACAATCTAATAAAATGCCATCTTTCCATTCCAACAACTCTTTTCTGTTATTATCATTACTCATTACTTGTGTCTCATTTTTACACACACACACACACACATATATTTTTTTAATATATTCACCTCAATTCATGTGTGACTGCAGTGAGGAACTTGCATATGGCATTATGTAGGTGATGAGCAACTAATAACGAAAATAAACATTGCCGATTATAAAACCTTAAAATGTCTCATCTGAGATTTAATGATTTAATTGAGAACGATACTCGATAATGAATTCGCGAAAAAAATGTCTTATATGTAACTGCAAACACTTTACTCAATAAATCACCGATTGACTACCGATCGTTGTAGGCGTGACGGTATTCGCAGTGGCGCTATTCCTGGCTAAAGGGACGGTAGTCGCTTCTAGGCGTATCTTCCTGAGTACGCTGCAACACGTTCTTCACAACCCAATGTCGTTCTTTGATAAAACCCCGACTGGTCGAATTCTTAGTCGACTTGGTAAAGACATTGATGTTATTGACAATGTTCTACCGGTTATACTACGTGCTTGGATCAATTGCCTCTTATCGGTATGATATTCTCATATAAGTATGCACTACTGCATAAGTAATATTTTTGACAATGTCGATTAGTATTACGTTTCCTATTTGTCGAACGATATTTATTACAGATCAACATGCCCCTGCCATCCTTCTTCCTGTTTCGGTTTAATCATCGTTATCGTTAAATTTTTTCCAAGTATTCAACTTTGTACAAAGTGTTTCTCATATTTTGTGTTATATCGATAAATAATTTACGTTCGCATTAATAATTTGCATTATTTTCTATTCGTCGACATACTTATTTTTTTATTTATATATTTTATATATTTATGTGTTTTCTTATTTAAAACGTGCAAGCTTAACTTTCTCTTCTATAAAAGAATATATTTTCGTGAAAACACGTTCTGCATATAATTGGGCATTAATAAGGCTCCATAGGTACAAAGCATACAAGAAAATGTGCATCTGTAGCAGCGATATATTCTCTCTTGTATTTCAATTTGTCTCTCTTGAAGATTTAGAGAATGTAGTTATTTAAATCGTTGAGTAAGAGCTTGGAATTTTAGGAGAAGTGACAAGATAATAGTAACACGGTGCTAACTTGTCGGCTAAACATACATGGACACGGGTACGCTACTCGATATGAAAAATTGCTGCCTATCGTAATGGATGAAGAAACAAGTGTTTCTCCGTGCTGCTTGCTGACTGCAACTTCGTATCGAACAGCATTTGAGCGGCTTACCCGTGCGTTTGTGCATTCAGTCGGCCAGGTAACAGCCGAATGGCTTGATTCTTTAAAACTTAATTTCCCTAAATTTTTAAGAGAGAATAGAAAAGAAAATTCATTGAGAGATACGTTGCTGCTATTTTATTCGAGTGCACCTTGTATAAATGCCTAAAGCAAAATATTGTAAAGCATCGATAGGAAAACGAAAATATGATATCTATTTTATTATCATTTATATTTGTTAATTTTTACGAAAATCCATGGAGAAAAATATTCCTTAAAATTATATTCATCGTAACTTTTCCACTCCTATAAACAATTATTTTGTTTTTATTATTTTCGTGTATGTTTTATTAATGCGGCTTTATGCAATTCAGTCACACTTGACATTATCGTATGATTTGTTGATTAAACATTCATTATGTAATGCATATGCGAATTATTTTGGTCAGCTTTACAGAATTGTTCTGTAAGCAGGGCCTCTCAAATATCCCAATGATCGCGGAATGCTATTGATGTTGTTATTGATGATGATGATGATGTTTACTTCCATTTATTATTGATGCTTTGGATCTGACGAGTTATGAAATATTGCATAATGGGTGATCGTTTCGATGTTTTACTCGAAATACATTGAAGATGGGGTTTTTGCTTCATCAAATTATCATTACTCATATCGCTTAGCAAAGTCCATTCATCATTACAATTCGTTTCATGTTAAGTTATTACTTGCTACATTCATTTTAAGATATTACTTCTACATTATATATCGTTATTCTTTTTTTTTCTTCTAATTTCTCTCTTATGATTAATTGTGGACTGTATATAATTATTTATATAGTGCAACCACAATGTGTAGTGATTATTCAGAGAAAATGGACACAATTATACCAGTAATATCCGTGTACAGAAATGGTTTTGCTTGTGCTTGATAATGCTTATTTTCTTGTGCATTTGCTTGTATAACATCCTAATTATGGTATCAAATGTATTCTGCTTTGTGGAACCATGTGATTTATCTTTATTTCTTATTGCTATCTATGTTGTCCTATCTGGTATGTCACAGCAAACTCCACACCTTCGCATAACATGAGACAAGAGCAGTACTTAAAAATTTATAATGTACATCGGGCGATGAGAAAAGAGAAAGAGAGAAGTATCAATGTTTCTTTGCAGCTTGCTCCGCAGTTTAATAAATATACCAACTCGAAAAGAGAGAAACGGATACTGTAAAATTCGGTCAAATCAGTGTGAAATGCACGGAAGAAAATTACTCTACATATAAATACGTTTCTGGACACATACGCGCTTCTGTTTATGAAACAAAGTTTTGGTCAATATTTGTTATTGTCGGCTGGTTTCACTAATCGTGAAAGATTGTACCGAGCACGGTTACAATGAAAGTTATCCATGTCTGATGTTGTAGCGATGGCGAGCTTTTTCTGCGATTTGGCACCGCAGCTGGGCTGTTGGTTGGCTGCTCGCCAGATGCACATAGTGATGCTGCGTGCTGTGATGCGTGCACCATTGACCTTCTTTGATACGACTCCTATTGGTCGTATTATCTCCAGGTTTGCTAAAGACGTGGACGTACTGGATACATCTCTTCCCCCGCAAATTTCTGATACCATCTATTGCTTGTTCGAGGTAACTTTTTTTCTGCAACGTGCAGGGAATATAGCGCTTTGGAATTCTTAATTTCTCCCGCATCTTCCCGATTTTCTCGATCTTATCGAGTTCCATATCTTCATTTTCCATCCGAGAAGAGGACTTTGCGTATCTTTAGATCTTTGCGACTCTATATCATGCTGTTTACAAGTGTAATTTGTGTTTATCAAGAGCGTCTAAATGATGATGGTATTGCTACATTATACTTAATGTCTAAATAGATAATTCTTTATTTGTAGCTTCATGAACTAGCTTCATGAACTAGTGAGAAAATTTAAAAAATTTGACGTAAAGCAAGGAACAAACATGCTGTAAAACTCGCTATTGAGTATAATTGTGTCCGTTTTAACAGAATGATTACAAAGTCAGTGAATTATTTTACTCTATGTTGATTATGTCTGAAAAAGAAAACATAAGTATATTTCAATGCTAATGCTTATATGTACTTGTCCAATGCATAGCAATAATCATATTCATGGTACATGTTGGTGGGCCTATGAAACGAGTTTGCCAATTTGTCTCTTTTGTGACAATGTCGACTGCTACCTGGAAAAATACGAGATGCTTCACACACCAAGTGTTTGCATGTGATCATTGCGCAATCCCTTTTATTTCTTAATTTGTTTAAATTATTTTTTGTTAGATCATTTAATTTTAAGATATCGTCATATTATCATATACATGCATTTCTTGCACATTTTACACGCAGATATTTTCTGCCTTTTTTTTCTTTTCGATTAATTTATATCGTTTGCTACATGATAATGTTACGTTCCATGTTACACTTGTGTTTAAAAGAATGACAATATTTTCTGTTTTATTAATGATTACGTGCGTTCCAGGTCATAGCCACCCTCGTCGTGATAAGCTATAGTACACCCATATTTACGGTGGTAATAATACCAATAGGTGCGATTTATTACTTTATTCAACGTTTCTACGTTGCTTCATCGCGCCAGTTGAAACGATTAGAATCCGTGTCAAGATCTCCTATATATTCGCATTTTAGTGAATCGGTGACTGGTACGTTATACGCATTTTCTGTAATACTGCTTATCGATGCCAATATTTGCTCTCAATATAAAAAATAATCCTTACTCATTTTATTTAGGTGCACAGATAATAAGAGCGTACGGGGTTCAAGAACAATTTATTCACGAGTCCGAAAGTAGAGTAGATTTCAATCAAGTGTGCTATTATCCCAGTATTATCGCAAACAGGTAGGCAACGTGTACATATAAACTATATAATAATATTAATTTATTTTCTTTGTATTTTCCTATGATCACTTTGACAATATTTGATATTGAATTTACATTGCAGATGGCTGGCCGTGAGATTGGAGATGGTTGGAAATTTAATTATATTTTTTGCAGCATTATTCGCTGTTTTAGGTCGAGATACTATGAGTTCAGGACTCGTTGGTCTGTCAGTCAGCTATGCCTTACAAGTAAGATGTTACAATTGGTGATTCACGTAATACATTAACGTTTCAGCAATGTCTCGCATGCGGACATCTATCGCGCTCCCTTGCGTATTATATTTTGTAATTCTGGTTAGGCATATTATATTAATATTACATTAATATATGAAAAATGGTTTAACTTTTTATAAACAAAATGACACTTGTGTGTCGTCGTGTTAAGAACTTTGCGAAAAAATTGTTCACATAATCCTGTCGTCATATTTATTGTCATAATCTGTTACACACAGATTACTCAAACGTTGAACTGGCTGGTTCGCATGACTTCCGATGTTGAGACCAATATTGTTGCGGTAGAGAGGATAAAGGAGTATGGAGAAACAACGCAAGAAGCACCCTGGAAGAATACAGAATATTCACCCCCGAAAGAATGGCCTACTCATGGTCGTGTCGACTTCAAGGACTTTAAAGTCCGATACAGGGAGGGATTAGATCTCGTGCTGAATGGTTTGACGTTCAGCGTTCTTGGCGGCGAGAAAATCGGCATAGTGGGCAGGACCGGTGCCGGAAAGTCGTCCTTGACGTTAGCACTTTTCAGAATAATCGAAGCAGCTCAAGGAAAGATCTTTATCGACAATGTCGATATCTCCAAGCTAGGTCTTCACGATCTACGTTCGAGATTGACCATCATCCCGCAGGATCCCGTATTGTTTTCGGGAACATTGAGGATGAATCTGGATCCTTTCGATTGCCATTCCGATGAGGAAGTTTGGAGAGCACTGGAGCATGCTCATCTTAAATCCTTTGTAAAAAGTACGCTTACGTAGTGTCGCAATTTTTTCTTTAGAAACGTTCGGCAAGTTTTATTTATGGAAAATTTATTATCCATTTAATGCCGTTTCAGATTTGTCTAGTGCCCTGTTACACGAAGTTACCGAAGGCGGCGAGAATTTGAGCGTAGGACAACGGCAATTGGTCTGCTTAGCTAGGGCCTTACTTAGAAAAACAAAAGTACTCATACTAGACGAGGCAACGGCCGCGGTAGATTTAGAAACGGATGATTTGATTCAGACCACCATCCGTCAAGAGTTCAAGCACTGTACAGTCCTCACTATAGCCCATAGACTCAACACTATACTGGATTCTGACAGGTATTTTAAGTAATCTCAATTTTATACTATTTCCATTGTAGCTACTGAAAATAATTACAATCACAACAACCGCTTCATTTATATATAACATAATTACGTAAATATTTTACACGTTTTCAGTTTATTATAAATTATTGAAACATCTTTCAGGGTGATCGTACTAGATAAAGGGCTGATCGTTGAATATGATTCTCCGGAAGCGCTACTTCGTAACCCATCTAGCTCTTTCTACAGTATGGCTAAAGATGCAGGTTTAGCTGCTTAAGCAAAAATGCATATCATAGTGTTTTTCAGTGGCTATGCTTTAGCCACGACATGAGCCCAACGGAAACGACATGCAGAGAGGCATAGAACAAATAATGCGTAGTTTATCATATATATATAAATTAATTTGTATAGTAAAAATATTTCTACGCAGAAAAGTGAGCGTTCGAGATAATCGACGATGCAAAAAAAAAACACGTTGATCTCTCATCAAAATTTTCCTTGCCAATTTCTGTCACGCGATGAGAGATTGTCCTTCCCAGTTGTACCATCGATTATCGATTGTAACTTCTTATATTACATTGTAGAATAAGTTTTGTAGCGAAGTCTTGGGACACGGAATAAGTAATGCGACATACTTTATTTCTAAAGCAATATCAATACTTTATGCATTACAATTGAATAATGATTGAATGAATTATCACACATGTGATAAATATGTTGCAATTCTCTGATAAATACAGAATATCAGTTTGCATTTTCATTTTCATGTGCTTGGTTTTATTTTTTTTATGTTTTTCTTTTCTACTAATATCTCCTCTCGAAATTTTACAATAAAAATAATACACACATACAAGACACACGCTTGTAAAAAAATTTTATGAGAACCTTGCTGCTGCAAGTTCTCATTCAAATACAATATCCATTTCTTGTAGAGCAACTATATTTTATTAATAATTGATGTTATATGATATTATATGTTTATATATTAATACACAGGGAAAGAGAGAGAGAAAATTAAATAAGAGACATACACACACATGCACATATATATTTGGGAAAGTGCTTCAAATTTCACATCACATAGCATATTCCTGAAATCATTTGAGGAAGAAAATTTTGATGCCAAACATCAAAACTGTAATACAATAGTTTTTAAATGGAATATATAAAGTTAACTAATTATATCTAAAGCTCGTGTATTTTGCCAGGAATGATATTCTTCATGTCATGTTAAAATGTTAAGGATATAGTAAGATCTTTTATTAGTTTTTATGCGCGAAGTGCAATACTGTGTATATATGTGTGCGTGTGTATATAAAATTGAAAAGTTCCCAAAATGTTACACATAAGATTTACTTGAGCAGTAATTAATTTTTAAGAATTGATGTTTACGTTACATTTGCGATATAATTTATTACATAATTCTTACAACATACAATAGTCCTAAATAACTTTTAAATTACCATAATTTCCCGAAAAGAGATATTTGCGAAAGTATAAAGTCGACGTTGAATAGAATATCGCTAAAATATTTGATCAAATTATAGGATCTTTGCATCTGACAACTTCCAAGTTGCATTATGCCTACCTTAATAATTCCGTTTTATTAAAATAAGAACTAACGGTAATTATGTCTGCAGTGATCGCTAAAAATGTGCGTGTTCTAACTAAAAAGAGAACATTATAAGAGAGATTATAAAAAATTGCAGATAGTTAACAGAAATTATTCCAGGTAATTTAAAATGTTCCCAATAATTTAAATCGTTGAGCTTTAAGGTACTATTTTCATATACTTACTACCCAAATAACATAATATTCAAAATGTGTTCTTTAGATTGAACGCACATAGGATGTTTTCGTGGACTGTATAGCTTACCCGTTAAAAGAATCGATTTTTATTTCCACCTTGATGTATGACAATCACAAATCGCAATAATAGTATTTATTTATTTTCGCCTTGCTACATCATGCAATTTTGTCATAGGACAAACGATGCCTTAATTTAATCCCATATACGTATATAATATTTGCCATATGCTCTTATTTTTATTCAAAACCATTTACGTGTATGTAGTATGCAGTTAAACGCGTTATTTTTATATTCTTATAGATCACTCATTGAAGCAAATAATGCTGTTGCAACATTTTCAGTTTGATATCTACATTTTGTACGCGGCACAAATATCTAGTTAAGTGCAACACACTTTATTGTATATATTCTATCCCTTTATAAACTCTTTTTCCGTACTGTCCGAAGTATCGAATAACGCCCGTGCCTACTTTACAATGAGTAGAAACCTTTTTATCGAGTTGTACGACTAAAATAAAGCTATAACTTAGTTTTCAACAGTCTTACAACAGCATTCTGATCGCATTCATAGATTCAATTTAATATCTTAGCCATCTATCCTTCTATTTTATAATTAAGTTATCAACGATACACGTAGGAAATTTATATAGTATTTTAATCTCTTTAGTCTTACTATACGTAATTTATAGTACTAAATATTTTCAAAAGTAATATTATGTTAAATGTACTTATTTTCTATTTGTCATTTTAAGTAATGTAAGTGAGGCTGCTGGAAATGAGATAATTATTAAAGACTTCTACAATTTCTGTTGCCACTGAAGTTTTATCAATTTAGGATATCTCGAAGAAAGATGCAACCTGGTGTTCAAGAACAGTTCCCTCTTTCAGTTTATATTACAATATATTTCAAGCTCAATCAATTTTATCTCTGACACCCTATATATACATGTATGTGTATATATATATATATATGAATTTAAAAAAACTACTAATGCGCGATTGTAAAGTTCTACAGAACAGACAAATTAATGAGATGAGTAAAGGATCGAAATTCGTGCATTTGAAAAAGAAGAGATACACATATAATTGTATGATAATTAAATTAATTTTATTTCATAGTAACACCTTGCCCGGTATTGAGTACTTACTAACATTGTATTTGAAATTGTCGATGTTTGTATTGGGATGCTTTTTATACTTGGCTAAATATTAAAATCAACGCAACAACGCTTCTCTCTCATCGCGGTACATGACGAATGTTGATTTCGCAGTTAATAACACATTTACACGTATGCTACCGAGCATACTACTTACGTATACAATTTGCACGAGTTTATCCATAAGAATGTAGGGTAACGAACAGAATTTCCGATTATACTTTTTACATGTGCGTGTGGCGTCCTGGTTTCACGTACATAAACTATATAAATCTGGGTACAAAAGAAGAACCGAAGCCTTTTTTTAAAAAACTTTACGTATCATTTTGCAATGCGTAGTATACTCGCAGCACACGGACACAGGAATACTGCAATAGAATATACTTGTACACACATGGATTATGGAGAAACTTATATAAATAAACGTAAATGTGTGTAATTATATTCCTTTGGTATGGGGCAATTTATTAATTCGGGACAATGTAAGATAAGATACTTGATGCTAAACCTATATGCCATCAAGTATTATTCATTCTTTTTTTCTAGCTCGTTCTTCGGGCGATCTTTCGTAGCGACTTGCTTCTTACTTTCCACCAGTTGTGCCTCCATCTCGCCGGAGAAGCCAAATTCGTTCACTCTGCTGTGATCGGTCTTGTATATCCATCTTTGGTACAAAAATATAAAGAAAACAATATCGTCGCGGAAGCAGCCGATCCTGTACAGGGTCGGCATCTTTATCACAAATGCAAAAATATCGTCGATGAACGTGTTCAGGAATTTATAAGACAGCATACGCCATGGAAGATGCGCGACACTCTTCAACTTGTAATTAATAAACAGCTGTGGCGTCATCATGATGAATCCAAAGGTCAACAAGAATCCGTATAACATACTGAGAATCCAAGAGTACCATCCCTTATGCTCCAAGTACATCAAAGAATAAATCGCGTATCCCGCTAACAGAGGATACAGAGCCCACGAGAGATACTTGAAGGCGAGTCTGTCGTATTCCTTCGTGGAAGATTCCACGTACGACCCCTTATCTTGGAATGATATTTTTGGAAAGATCCCGAATACTCGTACTTCTCTATTGACGTTAATGTCTATAACTTTGTTAATCTTCCACACTTCGATGCACAGACCTATCGCGCAACTAATGCGCACTACCGTATTCGTCTCGTTATCCAAAACGTAAAGTAAAACTATGAGAGATTGGAATACATTAAAGAATACAGAACGAACGGAAAGACCTTCCAAAGATTTCCGGTTGTTCCAGAATTGAATATCTGAAACACGTAAAGAAATGGGAACACTACAACGTGTTTCTTTTGTTATTAAAAATGTAACTTAATAAGGTATTCCAAGGACTTACCATTTTTAAATGCTAAAAATTCAAACACACTGTGGAAAATCGACACAATTATAGTCAACCCTAACAGATATGGATTTGTCTCGAGTAAAGTTTCCTTTAGGGTATCTTGATCGTTATCGTCCTCGTCGGATGTCTCCCCTAAAACAAAAACAATGAGGACGAATAATAAAATTCATTATCACAATTTTTTCCACATAGAGTGAGAATTTTAATTTTACAAATTTAAATTATTCTTCAAATGTTACAAACCCATGAACGATGACGTCCATTTATTTCTAACGGACTGAGCTGCATAAATTTGCCATTTAAATAACGAAAGTGGCTGGTAAGTCAATCTGAGTTCTAACTGCTCCACTGTATCGTTTAATGGTTGATAATCCCGTTGCATATTCCAAAAATCATTCGTGTATATTATTGGCTTGTACATATTTCCACCAGGTAAGAAATGTATATCTAGAAAAATAATAGCAATGAATAGCCATACCAACCAATAATATAATCATGTGTCTCCTTTGATGCATCCACTCCCCATGTATAACATATTCGTTATACATATAAATGTATTTTTAAATATATCCTAATGTAAAAATCAATAGATAATATGATAATAAAATAATAAATAATAAACTTACACTCGTCCAATGGCTGTGGTACTTGACCGTATACCCAATTGGTTTGATCAACCACTAAATTAATGGTTAAATTCGGATGCCAGTGCGATACGTATTCTTGATCCATTAACTCAGCTTTCTACAAGATTTTATTACACATTTACAAAATGCAATATAATTTATGTAATAAGACGAAAGTAAATAATGATACCTACCGCTATCTCTTCTTTGCTAGCTGTACTCTCACCAGTTAATAAATTGTGCCTCTTCTGATACTTAATCTTTTTAAACTTATTTAACATTTTCCTCGAATAAGCTACATAGTCGCCATCGTAAACACCTTTACCAGCTTTGGGATTCGGCGACTTTTTATTTTTCGTTACATATACGTGAAGATAAATAGAGCCATTTTGTTTCAAGCGTTCCGAAGGAACGAACGAGTACTCAAGGACTCTGGATCCATCTTGATCCGGTCCACTATACCAATCCCCATAAACCATTCCTTTTTCGAACCAAATTAGCGATCGTGGGTCGTCGAACTGTTTAAAGTTCTCAGACTCCGACAGATATACACTAAGATCAAATAATGTTCCATTTGGAAATATATTTACAGCTTGCAAGCGAGTATCGCCAGTGGCATTGGGAGACTTGGGATTATTATCAGAACGTCTGAAGAAGCTACTAATAAAATAAATTATGAGTGCTCGGATAATTAATGATTTTGTTATAGCGTAGAATGACTCAAATCGCGACGGCTTCCTGTTTCGCTCGTCATTCTCTGTGTTTGCCTGAAAAGAATCCGTGAATTATAATTAAGCCCTGACAACAAGCTCTTCTTCAACTACATACATATTTCCCTGCGAGTACAATTTTTAAATAAATTCCAGTTCTTTGACATTGTTCACAAGATTGCAACATCGCGATAAAATCTTTGATGAAAAATAACGAGTATATTCAATGAAATCGTAATGTAAACTTTCTGTGCACTGTCATTGATTCCCAAATTACACCTTCTTCAAACATCACGAAAAAAAGATAAACGACACATGTAATATAGAAATTTAACGCACATTTCCCTCGTCACTGTTCTGTTCAGTTATTGGAACCAGTTCACCATTAGATTGATTGTTATCCATGCCTTCTTTGACATCTACTTCTGTGTTATCACAATGATCGTTCCCAGTAACCACCATTTTTCCATTGGGTCCTGTGATTCCACGGCACGGGTTCCGTTTCGCCATAAACAAAAGACAGCCAAAGCAGCACAGTGTTCCAAAAATTGATAGAAAATGTATGTACAGCGATATCTAGTGGCAAATTTAGCAATGATTAGACAGCAGTCCAGTTAGCACTGCAAATGCCACAGCCTGGAGCACCATTGTGCCACAGTATATAAAGTCACTAGATAGATAAAGTACCGCAATCGTCCGCCATTTTAATTCCAACTACACGGTGTTTTCATCACAATTATGTTCCCTTCAGATCTATCACAATATGTAACCTTTCTCAACGGAGATACGACGCAACGCTGCTTCGTAGAATTGCAATCACTTAGTGTGTTGATAAGTTGCATGTTTGCACTAAATACACTTCCAACGCCATTTTTATTCCACGTATTTTACCACGGATTGCGGTACTTTATCAATCTAGTGACTTTAACAGTATAGGCACAGTATAAGGATATACAGTAGGGACAAGCACCCGTTTTTGAGTCAGCCGCGCAGATTTGCTCGCGCTCCCAAGCGGCCATGTTCTTGGGCGGCTTCCAATCCCGTTCAAAGTAAAGAACGCACATTATCTCCGTAACTGTGATCACATACAGATAGAGAAACATAACCAAACATAAAAATTCGTATATTGTATTGTATTGTTTGTTTTGTGCTTTTGTTAAAAACAATGTCTAAGAGAATACATCGAGTGTGTGCGGTGCAAAATTGTTTTCACAATGATTAATGATGATAATGTGTCATTTTTTCGCTTTCCAAAAGAGAAAGAAAGGTATGCATTACTTATGTATTTATAAAATATGTAATTTTTTTTAAGAAAACACATTAAAAATATTTGCTGATAGCGGTGGTTTCTAATATTATTGATACGCTACTTGCCGCCCGAAGACATGGCGGATCGGCTGAAAAAGATCAAAGGTGCCGACGCTCTTTGTCCCTACTGTATATCATTATACTGTGGTATAGGAAAGAACAGTAGGCTCACTCTGCGAAAACGCGTACTAATAATTGTCTCTCGCGCATGACCGAATCGCACAACCAACAACATGGCGGCTCTAAACATATGTGAGCAGTAGCCAGCAGTAGCTGTGATATAACCTCCATCTGTTACTTTTTTACAATTATATCAGAGAATTACATACTAAATTCTTCGAAAATATTAATATTATTACTGAAACAAATGTTATGCAAAAGTATATGCAAATTTTATCGACTATTCCGTTCTCCCATTCTTGTCGTAATTTTCCCAATATTTATTTGTTAAAACTATTTATTAGAATAAGATTGTATTACATACTAAAATTTATTAATAGAGACTTGAAAACCAAAAAGAAGAGTAACAGAAAAACTATTATTTTATGTCATAAGTAATAATTTATACTTCTATTCGTGTTACACATGTTACTATTTTATTAGTTTATATATATACATACATGTATGTATACTGTGAGTGCAATTTATGTTTTTATTACATATTTATATTATAGATTTCTGCTTGTTTAATAAAACATTTTATATTTTTCTTTATTTGAATTTTATATAAACTAATGGTGCCAAAAAGTTTAAGAAAATAAAACAACATTCTATTAGAAACCCATACAAAATAATTTTTTTATTTTTCCATAACTTTACTTTTTATACTAAATAAAGTATAACATTTCTATAATTTCATTAATATATTTTGCAACTAGTTATAAAGTTATATAATAGTAAACATATTAAATATATTTATTATTTATTTGTTATGCTTAATTAAGTATTCTTAATTATTTTTTTAGGTTTGCACAATGTACATCAATAGACTCAAAGAAAAAAGAAGAAGTGGACATGGTATATAGATATCTGTTTTTATTAACTGAAGTCTGTACTTTATAACTGAACTAGCTGCTAGTTTAGAATTTATTTTTCTCCTTCCATATTTGAAAAAAACAGATAAACTTTGAATTAATGTAACCAGTTCAACTATAAAAAAACAGATCTGAAATTCTGACTGATGGAGGACGAATACATTTATACATATATTTTATATCTATCAATTATATTTTTCTAACGTGTCTTATCATTTTACACACACACAATTTGTAAAATTATTTGTATATAGAAGTTATATTACATTTGTGTTTACACTATCATACTTTATAAATAACAATATTATCTTAAAAAATATTATATACATTCATTACAATTTATTAAGACTAATAATTATTGTATATAAAAATTATTAATAATTTAATAATAATAATCATTGTATATACAATTATTGTATATAATAATTGTATATTTGATTTTAATAAAATTGTGTTTTAATTAAAAGTAACTATTTAATACAATCTTTTCATAGTATTTCTATAATATTGTTATTAGGTATATATACATATATATCTCTTTAATTATACCGATTGCCTTTCAAATTAGAGCGCGCGCACAACCAGCAATATGGCGATCTGTTAGTCATTAGATCAAAGGTGCCGACACCGAGTGATCCTACTGTTCTTTCCTATACTGTGATTGTGCTGATCTAAAAAATGGCGGCGATAGCAGAATGGAGTACCGTCCATCCGCGTCTCTCTGATTTTAACACTCTAGTAGATATGTGCTGATATGTCATGATGTGTTCAAAATGATACACGATGGTGTAATTCTGCTTTTTCTTGCTTATATTGTCGTGCCATTTGCCGTCAAATTACAGGCTAAAATGTGCTGAAATCATAAAGTTGTGGCAACTTGAACGTTATATTTCCAACGACGGGGATTGTAACCTAGAATAACAAAATTAATAAAAACAAAAGTTGCACATTTGTATAAATTTTTATTGTTAATTTTTGCGACAATGAAGAAACAAAATGTCCTATTTCTTTACAGCGTTATCATTATTCTTCAAAATATTTGTAAGTTATTGTAATAAATATTTGTACTATGTATTATAATGTTTTTGTTTAATTTTACCAAATGTGTATCTTAATTACTCCAATTTGCAGTTAATATATAAAATAAATTAGCGAATTTTTCGTTTAAAAGTGAAAGTTATTTTTATAGTAAAATATCCAGTATAACAATTTTACAATAATTTTTCAGTCTTAAATTTAGTTTTTATATATTTTTTTTATTATGATTACAAATCATTTTATATATGTGAGGTGTGGCACTTAATTATCTTCATTTAATATCCTTGTTATCTTGTTTAGATGGTCTTCATAGGAACTTGAGATATTATGAAACAATTCATAATACTGATCTTCAACATAGGATTGTAAAGCGAGGTGTTCACCATAGTTACCATCCATACAATAAAATAAGTGAATTGGAATTTTATTCGCATAGACGGTAAGATATTTAATTATCTTAATGTTACTATTATTGAATGTCTTCTTATGTTTCAATAACATGCAAATCAAAAATATTTCTTTTAATTCTAGACATTTTCGATTAATTTTGACACCCAGAAGAGAAGTCATACATTCTAATTTTAAGGCTTATGAAGTCAATGCTGACGGCAAAGAGAAAACTATACACTTAGGTATAACAAATGCAAATTTTACTATAACAATAGAATCTAAAGTATTTTATTATTCTGTAATATTGTTTTATAGACCATGACAATTTCTACCATGGTCGAGTATTTGGAGAAATTGACTCTCACGCGCAAATGCACATCGACGATGGTGTTATAACAGGTAGCATAACAATCTTGGATGAAACCTTTCATATTGAAGTAAGTATACTTGTCCACACTGCAGCCGAGAGCGAAAGTGCATCTGTGTGTAAAGTTTTGCACGCGATATTTATTTCTATACTAAATAATACTAAATGGCATCATTTGTCAATAAACGCACAAATTTTTTATTCTCCTTTATTCTGTTTTTTATTATACTTAATGCAATTGATATAAAATATATGTTAGCGCATGGTTGATCAATTGATTATACGATTAACAAATTTATTTCAATTTTTTGAACGTATTGTAGCCATCTTGGAGGCATCTTCCACATTTGGATAATCAGACAATGATTATCTACAAATCTTCCGATGTTAAATTGAGTTGGGAACACTATGAAAATGGAGAAGGTCACACGCACGGAGCTCCAAAAACCTGTGGTTACGTCAAAGAAGATTTAAGTATGACAAATAGCATGTACAGCTTTTTTTGTTTTATAAAATTATTCATATTGCTGCATCAGTGACATTACTGTTTGGAACAGACTATACGCTGAACGACGGAGAAGGGCCCAATGATAATAATATAAAAATTAATGATAAAAGCAATAGCAGGATGAAAAGACAGACGGAAACTTATGAATATACGCCAACGAAGACGAGATGTCCTTTATTATTAGTAGCTGATTATCGGTTTTATCAAGAAATGGGTGGCAGCAGTACTAAAACTACAATTAATTATTTGGTATGTGCGCAGCGCATTATGAAAATTAATTACTTTGATTTGCGATTACAATAATGTAATTCTGCAGATAAGTTTAATCGATAGAGTACACAAGATCTACAATGATACTATGTGGCAAGAACGTCAAGAGCAAGACGGTTTTAAAGGGATGGGCTTTGTTATCAAGAAGATTGTTGTTCACACTGAACCGACACGAGTAAGAGGTGGCGAAACGCACTACAATATGGTCCGCGAGAAGTGGGACGTCCGCACTCTGCTTGAGGTCATTATGCACTTCGTAAAATATATTCGTCTGGGAATAAAAGTTTTGAGATTGCTCGTGACTTTTGACCTGTTGATTAACATGAAGTAAATTGGGTCGACGAGTAATCGACATCTTTAAATTCTTGTCGTCAAAACTGAATGTCTTATTTTTATTATTATATTAATGCAGGTTTTTAGTCGAGAATACAGTCACAAGGATTTCTGTTTGGCCCATCTGTTTACCGATCTCAAGTTTGAAGGCGGTATTCTCGGATTGGCGTATGTGGGATCTCCTCGTAGAAATTCAGTAGGCGGCATCTGCACACCAGGCACGTTAACAAACTATATTATTATTACATATAAACGTTACATTATTATTATGTGTCTAAATATTATACATATTATGTTTTTTATGCATTACTGAAAAATATTTAAATTTTTTTATACGCGTGCAGAATATTTTAAGAATGGATATACATTGTACTTGAACTCGGGATTAAGTTCCAGTAGAAATCATTATGGGCAGAGAGTAATTACGAGGGAAGCCGATTTGGTTACGGCGCATGAATTTGGTCATAATTGGGGTTCCGAACATGATCCGGACATTACAGTAAGTTACAATTCAGATATTGTCATATATCGTAATTTACATACATATACAGGGTGAGTCACCTAACTTGACGACCTTACATTAATCGTAACGTACGTGCTATATGCAAAAATTGTTCTAACAAAAGTTGCATAGTACGAAGGGGGACACATAGTGCAATGATCATTTGTTTGCTACCTTTCTTTTTTATCGAAGTATGAAGGTCACCTTCAGTTTTTTAAATGGGATGCTCAACATTTTTTCCCGGATTTCGATAGAATGTCCAACGCTGAGTAAAAAAGTATTATACTGGTTAGGGTGTAAAGTTAACAGTTACTGAGATAATTGTAAAATACCTTTTATTATTTCAAATATTGTTCGAACTGACGTCCGTCATTCTCAATGCAACTGCGTAACCTCTTAACGAACGAACGATTAGCGTTCTGAAGCATGTCCGGAGTTATAGCAGCATGCATTAATAATGCGTTCTCGCATATCCTCTACTGTTGTTGGTGGCTCGCGATATACGTCGTTTTTTACTGTCCCCCATAGAAAGTAATCAAGCGGTGTTAAGTCCAGTGAACGAGCTGGCCATGCAACATCACCGCCCCGTCCAATCCACCGATTAGGAAACTGCTTTGTAATACTCGCCGTGCCTGCTGTACGTAATGTGCGGGACAACCGTCATGTTGGTACCACATTGTTAAACGAATTTAATACGGCACATTTTCTAATA
This sequence comes from Ooceraea biroi, assembly GCF_003672135.1. NCBI lineage: Eukaryota > Metazoa > Arthropoda > Insecta > Hymenoptera > Formicidae > Ooceraea > Ooceraea biroi. The sequence continues at coordinate 10,270,910 of NC_039512.1, forward strand.
AATTTGGCAGTATTTCAGACAAAAGCATCGAATACTTCTGACCTGTTAAATGATCCATCAATAAAATACGGTCCAGTAATATGATTGCCGAGTATACCGCACCAGACGTTCAAATCCACCGTCGTTGATGATCAATTTCACGAAGCCAATAGGGGTGGTTTTCTACTGACCAATAATGCATGTTCCTTAAATTCACTTGTCCACTGTTTGTGAAGGTAGCTTCATCAGTAAATAACACGTTCTGTAAAAATGCATTATTCGCTTCTATCTCGTGCAGAAACCATTGACAAAACTGTACACGATTTTCAAGGTCTCTTCCATGCAGCTCCTGATGCATTGATAAGTGATATGGATGAAATTTCTGAGAATGAAAGATCCGCACAATACTTGTCTGACTAATTGGAAGGCCTTGTGATATTTGCCGTGTACTGATGTGTGGATCGCGGGCAACAGCTGCTAAAACACAAGTAGTATATTCTTCGTTTGTTGCATGTTTATTGCGTTTGCGTTCCTGTACATTAAAGCTGCCAGTTTCTCTCAGCATTTGACTGAGTCTTGGAAAGGTAGAATGCGACGGTTGATTTCGATCAGGATATTTCTCTGCGTACAAATGTTTAGCCCTCACAGCATTTTCTTCGCACATACCATAAACAATTGTCATATCGTACTTTTTTTTATTACTGAATTTCATATTGCTCCACAATAGCACCGTTCTCGTGTACAATTCTGACTGTACTGCGTTTAACGCGTCAATCAGATGTCTAATCTAGATCCACTATCTAAGAAGAACTGTGTTTATAAACACGATTTGCGATTACACAGTTGTCCCCTCGCCATCTAACAGTTCCGTTGATTGAACGTGATCGCAAATTAGGATAAGTCGTTTACAATTATCTCAGTAACTATTAACTTTACACCCTAACCAGTATAATACTTTTTTACTCAGCGTTGGACATTCTATCGAAATCCGGGAAAAAATGTTGAGCATCCCATTTAAAAAACTGAAGGTGACCTTCATACTTCAATAAAAAAGAAAGGTAGCAAACAAATGATCATTGCACTGTGTGTCCCCCTTCGTACTATGCAACTTTTGTTAGAACAATTTTTTCATATAGCACGTACGTTACGATTTATTTAAGGTCGTCAAGTTAGGTGACTCACCCTGTATATTAATATCCTGGCACTGTTATGTTTGTTTTATAACTATAATAGTTTTGTCCCAATTATTCTTTTTTTTTTCTTTTAATCCGAGCAGGAATTTAATTTTTTGACATTATTAATTATAGGAATGTAGTCCAAGTGCAAGTCAAGGTGGATCTTACTTAATGTACACTTACAGCGTTAGCGGTTATGATGTAAATAACAAGGTACAGTATATTCCTGATTCAAATCTTAATTCGTATTTATAATGTGGTAAATAAATAAAAATTCTATATTATTCTCGTATTCACACTACAGATTTTTATATTTATACGTAGGCACGCACACACGCACACACACGCGCGCACACGCTCACCCATATACATATTTCTGATGCTGTTTTTCCATACAGAGATTTTCGCCATGCAGTTTGCGATCTATCAGGAAGGTCTTGCAAGCCAAATCTGGACGTTGCTTCTCAGAGCCGGAAGAATCATTCTGTGGAAATTTGAGAGTCGAGGGGGATGAGGAATGCGATGCAGGCCTTTTAGGAACGGAAGATAGTGACCAATGTTGCGACAAAAATTGCAAACTTCGTTCAAAAGCAGTTTGTAGGTAATATATTGTGTATTTATCTACGACTGTACATATATATGTTTTTATATTTCTTTATAATCATGGCTATAACATTTAATACTACTTTTCTTATCGAGCAATAAATATAGAATTTTACATTTCTTTTTGCAGTGATAAGAATTCTCCCTGCTGCCAGTTTTGCATATACATGCCTGCGGGCGTGAAATGTCGTGACGCGCAATACGCCACTTGCGAGCAGGAATCGCGCTGTACCGGAGCATCCAGTGAATGTCCAAGATCTCCTTCTATGAAGGATGGCACTGGTTGCCTTGAACGTGGACAGTGTCGTGGGGGCAAATGCGTACCGTACTGCGAGACCCAAAATTTACAAAGCTGCATGTGCGATACAAGTATGCGCTTTACTCTTAAATTCCAAATGTTGCAAAATATAATATATATTATTATTATTATTATTATTTCTATCATGCAAAAATTGATTGACAGTTGGCGATGCGTGCAAAAGGTGCTGTAGAATGAGTCTGAACGAAACATGCTTCCCGATAGACCCGCAAGACATTTTGCCCGATGGGACGCCATGCATTCAAGGCTTTTGCAACAAGGTACAGCAAACGTTTTACGCCATGGTTACAATATGTCGTATAACACGTTGCAACAATTTGTGTAACAGGAACAAGTTTTATTAAACTGATGCGATATTATGCACTCATTCTTTTAGGGCGTGTGTGAGAAGACTATTCAAGACGTAGTGGAACGGTTTTGGGATATCATCGAGGATATAAATATCAATAAGGTCATGCGTTTTCTAAAGGATAACATAGTAGGCACTGTAATAATCATCACTGCTATCATATGGGTACCAGCAAGTTGCATCATCAGTTACATCGATCACAGGCGCATCAAAGAAAGCGAGAAAAAGTGGCGGTGGAAGCACACGGACGATCTCATTCACCCGGACGAGCAGAGACAAGTGATTTACGTTGGCGGTCAACGACAAAGAGTACATGTTATGCATCAATCATAAATCTTTAATGCACAGTACTCGCATGGCATTTGTACTTGAATATCTAGTCAGAAGGACGAGCAGCTTGCTTTCGTTATGAAAAACGTCATAAACATCGGAAGCGTATCATAAAGAACGTAAACTTTTGTAACGTTAGAAGAAGAGAGAACATTTTAACAGAGAATATCTTTATTCTACTAGACATGTGATTAAATTTATTTAAACAAATACTGAGCACTTTTTACGTACAATATTATTCTGTAAAAAAGACTTTAATCATCAGCGGCTAGAAAGTTGATCTGACTATTACAACCGCCGATTAATCGGTATTAATAATACTTTCATAATACTTATGTACATTCTATGTTTTCTGATCAAATAAATCTAGTTATATCACAGACGATACTACCAGAGAGAAACCTGAGAGCGGCCACCAGCCTCCTGACATTTGGCGCCGCCTGACAAAGTGGACGTGGACTAGTTCGTTACGCTCGGTAATGATACAAGTGAGCATTTTCCAGCGGTACGGAAAGTACATACCATGAATAGCTACGATTCGGCGCGAAGCGCGGTAGTCCAGTGGCTAAGCGCGAGACTCGTATTTTGCCATCCGCGCAAGTTGGGTTCGAGACCGAGTTGTGATAATTTTTTTTTCGGATTTTTGTTTCTTTGTGTTTGCATTATATTTTTTTATTATGTAAATAATGATTTATTATGTTTTATTATATTTTGGAGGTATACGTATATAATGAGACATAAACATATACATTTAACATTTGTAAACTTTTTATTTATTTATATAGTTTGTATACTGTCGAGTGTTTATTTATTATAAAATTCTGACATAACTGTACAGTGTTGCGGATGGAAAATTTATATAAAAGCATAAAAAACATAAATGCTTTTATATAAATTTTCATCCGCAACACTGTACAGTCATAGGCACAGAGGTTGTGACACTTTTTTTTAATGAGTCAGAATTTTATAATAAATAAACACTCGACAGTATACAAACTATATAAATAAATAAAAAGTTTACAAATGTTAAATGTATATATGTTTATGTCTCATTATACATATACGTATACCTCCAAAATATAATAAAACATAATAATAAATCATTATTTACATAATAAAAAAATATAATGCAAACACAAAGAAACAAAAATCCGAAGAAAAAAAATTATCACAACTCGGTCTCGAACCCAACTTGCGCGGATGGCAAAATACGAGTCTCGCGCTTAGCCACTGGACCACCGCGCTTCACGCCGAATCGTAGCTATTCATGGTACTTTTCGTACCGCTGGAAAATGCTCACTTTTAGATGTAAATTTCTCCGAAACCAAGGCTCATACACCCAAACCCTCGAACACGACATTAATATTTTTACCTTCCCTTTCGAACGCACTATGACTTGTTCGAAAGTAGAGTTTACATGGGAAAGCTTCCTTATGAATAGTTTGGACACGAACCATGTATCATTACCGAGCGTAACGAACTAGTTCACGTCCACTTTGTCAGGCGGCGCGTCAAACGTCAGGAAATGTGCCCGTGGAGGCTGGTGGCCGCTCTCAGGTTTCTCACTGATACTACATATAAAAATATAAAACTACATTTGTGATATTGTCGCAGTCTTTACAAATATTTACACTAGTTTATTTTAATAATTATTAAACGTTTTTGACCTTTATATGGCAATGTGGAAAATTTTGTTGGATTATAAACTGGAAGTTCCCCCTGTCCGCCGCCAGCGCCGCCAACTTAGGACACGCTCGCGTTTTAGCTAGACTAGAGACCCTAGTACTTCTAGGGTCTCCAATGTTCTTGCATCATACATGTGGCGTGGACACGTAACCTCAAATTTACGCGTGGTAGGCTTTAGTCGATCTGCTTGAAAGTTCCAGCCGGTGCGGGATGCCTCGTCCGCCGTCCGAAGATTCTAGAGAGATGGACGAGAAGCTACCGGAGACGATTGATTTTGCGAAAGAGGAGGAGGCAACGCTGGAACTCTGGAAAAAGCTCGACGTATTTCAAAATAGTTTGCGCTTGTCGAGAGGTCGGCCCAGGTTCTCGTTCTACGATGGACCACCGTTTGCCACTGGTCTGCCGCATTACGGTCACATACTCGCCGGCACCATAAAGGACGTTGTTACGAGGTACGCGCATCAATCCGGTTTCTACGTGGAGCGCCGATTCGGTTGGGACACCCATGGATTACCGGTGGAATACGAGATCGATAAGGCCCTGGACATCAAGGGACCCGACGACGTCGCCAAAATGGGTATCGCCACGTACAATGCGGAGTGTCGTAAAATCGTGATGCGGTACGCTGAGGAATGGGAGAGGATCGTAGGCCGGATGGGTCGATGGATCGACTTTCAGAACGACTACAAAACCTTGTACCCCTGGTACATGGAATCAATCTGGTGGATCTTCAAGCAGCTGTACAACAAGGGCCTAGTCTACCAGGGCATCAAAGTGATGCCGTTTTCCACTGCCTGTAATACGCCGCTGTCGAACTTTGAATCAGGTCAGAATTACAAGGATGTCGTTGATCCATCGGTAATCGTTACCTTCCCATTGCTGGATGAGCCAGGTGTGTCCCTCTTGGCTTGGACCACCACTCCTTGGACACTGCCAAGTAACCTGGCAGTGTGCGCTAATCCCACTTTTGAGTACGTCGAGGTAAAAGACAACGCTTCCAATAATGTCTATATTATGCTAGAGGCCCAGTTGGGGCTTGTTTTCAAATCTCCAGATCTGTACACTGTACAAGGTAAAAGAAAGGGTACGGATTTGAAGGGGAAAGCCTACGAACCTTTATTCCCATATTTCGCGCGTTACAGAGAGAAGGGTGCTTTCAGAGTGTTGAACGATGCTTACGTCACAGCTGAGACTGGAACTGGCATTGTCCATCAGGCTCCGTACTTTGGAGAGGATGATTATCGGTGCTGCTTGGAAGCCGGCATCATAAGCCGAGATCAAGAGACTGTTTGTCCCATCGACAGCTGCGGCTGTTTCATCGAGCCGGTTCACGATTTTGTCGGCAAGTATATTAAGGAGGCTGATAAGGATATAATTAAGTATCTCCAAGGCAAACAACGGCTGGTTGTCAACAGCATGATGAAGCACAGTTATCCGTTTTGCTGGAGGTCCGACACGCCGCTCATTTACAAAGCGGTGCCCTCATGGTTCATCAGGGTAGAGGAGATCAAGGAGCAGCTCTTGCTGGCTAACAGCACCACGTACTGGATACCGGACTACGTGAAAGAAAAACGGTTCGGCAACTGGCTGCGCGACGCGCGCGATTGGGCCGTTAGCAGGAATCGCTACTGGGGCACGCCCATACCGTTGTGGATCTCCGAGGACAGGCAAGAAATCGTGTGCGTAGGTAGTATCGCAGAACTGGAGCAATTAACGGGCGCAACGGTGACGGACATTCATCGCGAGAACATCGATCATCTGGCGATACCGTCGAAACGCCCGGGACGTCCACCGCTACGTCGCGTGTCCGAGGTGTTCGATTGCTGGTTCGAGTCGGGCTCCATGCCGTATGCGCAGATGCACTACCCGTTTGAACGGCGAAAGGAATTCGACGAGTACTTCCCGGCGGACTTCATCGCCGAGGGCATCGATCAGACGCGCGGCTGGTTCTACACGCTTCTGGTGATATCCACCGCGCTGTTTGGTAAGGCACCGTTCAAGAACCTCGTGGCGAACGGTCTGGTTCTCGCGTCTGACGGGCAGAAGATGTCCAAGCGCAAGAAGAACTATCCGGATCCCGTTGAGGTGATCAATGCGTACGGCGCGGACGCTCTGCGTCTCTATCTGATCAACTCGCCAGTCGTGAGAGCCGAGAATTTGAGATTCAAGAAAGAAGGAGTCCGGGATGTCATCAAGGACGTCCTCTTACCTTGGTTCAACGCGTTTCGATTCCTCATGCAGAACATCCAGCGGTATGAGAAGGAAGCGGGCACTCAATTCGTCTTCGACCATACGACGAGCTTTTGCTCGAAGAATATAATGGACAGGTGGATTATATCCTTCACGCAGACGATGTTGACTTTTGTGAGGAAGGAGATGGAGGCTTACAGGCTGTACACGGTGGTACCCCATCTGATAAAATACATAGACAATCTGACAAACTGGTACGTAAGAATGAACAGGAGACGCATTAAGGGAGAAAATTGTAACATGAAAGATTGTCTGATGGCGTTGAACACGTTGTTCTCAGTGGTTTTCGCCATGGTGCGGACGAACGCGCCGTTCACGCCGTTTCTGACGGAGTTCATGTTTCAACGTATGTCGAAACGGCTCGCGCCAACCGACGAGAACATGGACAGCGTCCACTACCAACTAATGCCATCCCCGCGCAAGCATTTGATCGACGATACTATAGAAAACGCTGTGTCGAAAATGCAGACCGTCATCGAACTAGGCGTATCATACGAGATCGGAAGACCATACCTACGAAGTATCCCCTGCGAGAAATCGTAATAATACATCAGGAGAAAAAGGTGTTGGATGAAATCCTGCTGATGCAATCGTACATACTTGAGGAACTGAATATCAAGAACTTAAAAGTCAGCACGGACAAGACGAAGTACGGTGTGACTATGAGAGCCGAGCCGGACCACAAGGCGCTCGGTGCCCGCTTGAAGGGCGAGTTCAAGCAGGTGATGCAAGCTATTAAGGAGCTGTCCAATGTACAACTCCAAAAATTCGTCACTGACAAGAAGATAGACGTGCTCGGTCATACGCTCAACGAGGAGGATCTGCGCTTGACGTACAACTTCACCAGCTCGAGTGCTGAAAGATCATCGCAGCAATACGAGGCCCACGGCGAGGGGTGCGTTCTGGTGCTTCTGGACATCTCCATGACCCAAGAGATGATCGATGAGGGTTTGGCCAGGGAAGTGATCAATCGTGTGCAGAAGCTGCGGAAGAAGGCTCAATTGGTGCCTGCTGATGAAGCCATCGCGTACTACGACTTCGACGGCCCAGAGAGAAACAAAAAGAACTTGTTCGACGTCTGCTACGAGTATCGTTCTGCCATTGAGACTACGACGAAAACGCCGTTACTGTCCCTGGCAGAGTTGCCGTTTGGCGCTCCCATAATTATCGAGGAGATGCAGAAGATCAAGGAGGTAGATATGAAACTCGTGTTGGCTAAACCGGTGAAAGAAGCGCCCCAACCGGATCCCTGGCTAGACGACAACGACGATTCGCACGTACTGCCGATCTGCGAGACCTTTGTCAATGTAAAGCTTGAGGGCATAGAACCGAGATTTGGCGCAACATCCCGCGAGGGCACGATCCAACTGCACACTATGGTAGAAGGGAGGTTGAAGAATAAACGCTTGCTAGAGGAGATCGAGTTGGTGTTTGGTCTCTACGGTTATGCTTACGATTTGTATCTCGGTAACAAGAAACTCAGCATAAAGGCTGACGATAATATAATAGATGATGAGCTAGCCAACCATACGATAAAAGTGGTGAGAGCAGGAGCGTCACCGCCTCCCCTGGACGCGACGGAAGAGACGGACTACATCTGCGATTATATCAGATTAAGGAGAGGCACCAAGTACAATAAGACACAGGGGAGAGTACTCTTGGAAAATCCTAAGGGTAATTTCAGTTTGAGTGACGGAGAATTAGAACGACTGATATGTTTGCACTACGATATACCGAGTTATCCTATAACGGAAAAATGTCGAAAGCGTCGAAGTCTCATAAGAAGACCTGAACTATTTGTGGCCTGAAATATTCAGGCTTTAAAGTATGTAAAGTATAAAATATCTTTTATTCTGTATGTTTATATTATGTTCTTAATACCTTATCGATGCTCGACACAATATTGCGTTACATTGAATATTATTTACAACGGAATTGATTGAACAGTATGTGTAAAAGACGATATCCATTTTATTTAACTTCAGTCGTTAAAATTCCATGCAATTAATATATATTCACGGATTTAGGTTCAATGAATAAAAATATAGTTAATCCTTTCATCAATTTCATTAATTTAAAGATTAAAATTTATCTCTTTCTCACAATAGAGTCAAAGCTATATTTTGCAGTATATAGTAATTTGTTATGATTTCGTTGATAAATATTAAAAAAGTAATTATTTAATGCCGCTGTATATGATTATCAAGAAGATACAAAGGTGAAATTTGCGAACATTTGGCTATTATAACAGTTTCGATACCGGTTCTATATTATGTTTCCTATTAGAAAATAGAGTTTATTGTTCAAGGTAGTATATTACATTCTCGTTTTCTTCACATTTATTTAATTCTAAAATAAAAATAAGTTTTTTATATGCAAATTTATTATAATTACATTTGTATTATCTTTTTTTTGCATTGATATTAATTTCTTCTTTTATACTGTATTGCACGATAATTAAATATTTATTGGCATTAGTTAAAGCAATGTTGTAATTTAATTCTAACAAGTAATGTAGTATAGTATAATAATAGTATGTACGGCTATAACGCCTATCGTTTTGTCATATTATAAATAATTTGTTGATGAAAATTATACTTGTTTTTTTTCAAACTCCATTTGTCATAAATGATCCATTTTAATCATACACTTCTTAGGAAATTGATTTTATTGCACATTATACACGATTATCTCCCATATACAAATAGTACAACATAAGTAAGCATCAACCGTAGTTTTACGCGCAACACTTTAGATAAATTATAAATAATGTAAAAGTTCGTTTTCTCTTTTTCGTATCTCTAACCAAACTATTAAATATATTTAACATTTTAGTATTAAAATATCATTTATTTGGTTTTATTTTCATGGTAATTGTAATTTGCATATTAAATATTAATTTTTGTAACTAAATATATAAGTAATTTCACTTGGTGAGAATCAAGATTGCTAACATATTTGATATATTGTTTCATGATTTATATAGTACCAATAGTAGAACTGAACGCATTTGCGTCAATTTCTGTGCTGGACCGAGCTTTCAAGAGGGACTAGTATCACACATGTATACAACTATTTTTTAAATGTCATTTTTATGAAGATAAAATCTATTTTGTTAAATCGAAAATAAAAACAATATCACAAAAAATTCAGAAAAGAATATTAGTAATAAGCAATGAGTACATTTAAAAAGCATTTTTATAATATAAATCATAATTTAATCATAAGATTGAAAAATTAAATTATTAACTATTTAATATTTATTGATATTTAGTTAATTTTTATTAATATGTATATGTAATTTTCTCGCTGATAGAGAAATTTCCTCAATAGATAAATAACATTTAAAAAAATCATGTGTTGCAAGGATTTTGAAAAATATAATTCATATGACTATTTTTATATACAAAATAGATTTCTCCAATTACCACATAACATCATACCACGTGATATATATTGCAAAGAAAACATATATTAACATACATATAGTAAATTATATACATAAATTATATTTCATTGTAGAAAAACTTATGAAATTAAGTTTAAGCTTTTTTGTAATTTATATAATTTATACATATAATTTTTTAATATATAAATATTGATACATTTTTATTTATATATAAATATCTCTATAAAGAATTTCTGTTTGCAAAGAGTGAAATCATGCTAAAAACGTTACATGTCTAATTATAATCCGAGAAAACTGTATACATGTTATGTATCAATGAAGCTATTACTGCGCGTGACATTTTTTGATGCTTTACAGTCTCTTCTTAATTAAGCAATAAATTTAATTGAACAATGCAAATATGATTTCGGATTAACACTCATCAGAATAAACGGAAATTACAATTCGCAGCATTCATTACTTGCGTTATCGTTAATGACAAATCTGCTCTTGAGAATATCACTCTAAAAGCAAATGCTCGGCGGAGATTGAGATTTTATCAATTGAGATGTATCACCTGTCGAACCGATGTGCATAGCATTTCGAGTCACGTGTTAACTCGGTTACATTTACAACGCTCCCATTAACGTACATGCCGCACGTTGACGTAGCATTATCGTTTCATTCGACGTTTCGGATGTTATCTTGATCGGGAAAGAAATTGCTGAATAGAGAAACGGTGAAAATTGCGGTGAGCGCGTAGAGCGCGAGCGTAGTTGTTGCGGTGAAGAGTTGAGCATAGTGATAGCGCGAGTACCACGCGAGACCCAGTATGATCGTCAGGATGCTCACTAGGAGTCGGCTCAAGTCCCACTCGTGCACCGGGCCGATACCTGGACCGGTAGGCAAATCCGAGAATGGTTGAGAATTAAAATAGATAGGGGACGAGTTATCCAATGAGTCATCCAAGGTGTTTCGAGACGACGATGCTGGGCGTGGCTGATGCACCCAACAATGGACCACGCAGTCGTTGAACAAACCGCATTGCTCGAGGGTTCGAGTATCTGGTTGCAATACGTGGCCGTTGAACACCAATCGCACCGATTTATGTGCTTCCAATTCCATTTGGAAGTGCCTCCTGCAAGATCGAGATTGCGAAAATCGAATTAGCTATTTTCTCAGAAAAATAATATGAGAAAAATAAGATAGCCGTGGTACATCTTACGGGACCAACTTATCAATGACACGTAATAAGAAATAGTTCGTTATTTCGATGAGGACACAGCGTGAATTCATATCACCCAAGTCAGAATCACCTTTTGAAATCACCGATCATTTCTTTGAGACTTCCAGTGACTAATTTCTGATCGTCATTTATAAATTTTAGCTTTATGGTAATCTCGTATCCACAGTTCGAATCATTCCTGCAGTTGGACGTGCCGCTGCAAGTATTTTGATCTAATGATGCGTTTGTGGCACTAGAATTGTCCGCCTTGGCGGGTCGATGTAACAGCGACGAGTCATCGTTATTGAACGAGTCCATGGTTTCGATGAGCACTTCTTCCGAGGCAGCTTCCACTGATCTAGTCTCTTGGGAAGGTTCACTCGTATCTAAAAGCGCGTGACACAAAACGAAGATTTAAACAACACTTGTGCACAGACAGGAGAAAAGAAAAGAATATTTACCCACGTCAGTATCTGGACTAGCATGTGTATCGCTATTATTCACTGACGTTTCTAATGCCTCTTCCTCCGTTGTCTCTAAATTAGGAGACCGACTAAGAGTCTCTTGGCTAGCGTTACTCGCATTTTGCTGATTGGCTCGTATTGTAGCAATGCGTGCTGGTGTACGGTCACGCAATATGAGCACAGTGCGTATCAACGGCTGATCTGTTATACTTGTTGAGCACCAAGCTAGCCATCCTATCAACAGCATGCTCATGACAATAAAAAAGTTTGTGACTTCGTCACCCACACCTTCGATCAATGACATCTTACGTAAAATGGATCTGTAAAAATAGCAAAAATATTTAACATCGTGCTCGATCCAAAAGCTTTTTGTTATTAGCATTTACAGCTTAACCTTGAGGGTTAGTTATCAGAATATGCAGCTATTTTATAAACCTCAATGTTTGCAACATTTAATACGCGTTTAGCTCTATCGTCAATTATAACCGATTAATCTCCGAGACAGATTTTTACCTTATTTAATAAAACATTGAAAAATTATTGAGACGATATAAAAGCATCTCTCTTGTAAAATGTAAACTACGCCTTGATCAATATCTATTTAAGCGTGTCGCTTGTAGAATAGCTATATTAATAAAACCGTCTTCATCCCGAGCTTCTTATCGGTTTTTTTTTTTTTTTTTTTTTTTCGAAACTGAACTGACACGGCAACGATTAAGGCTAGATCATTTGTCAGCACGGCAGTAGCACATTCTGCACATGTCGCGTGGTAACGTGATACGTACATTTATTAATAATCAGAGGCTAATATCTCGCTGAGCACGAGTACGGAATATTCGCGCATACGGGGGGAAAAAGCTGCAGTCCGCGGCGCGTCCGTTGAGAGGTTATCTCGCCGAGAAGCAAGTTTGTCAACACGGCACCAAGTCTCGACGTAACGCTGGCTCACTGTCCGAGTTCGAGGAACGATGTCTCATGATACGGACCCGACGTTTTCGAGGAGTCACGCGTCGCGTCGTCGAACCGTCCGCGCGATCAGCGCTCTCGTTCTTCGTGTGGTCCGCGACGCCGAAACGTTCCGTCGTCGCGTATCGGAATAATCACGACCGTTACCAGCGAGTCGACGTTCGTCAAAATTCGATCGACGAACATCTGGAGATGACGCAGATAGTACTTTGCGACAGACAGCGACGTTACCTGGACTGCTTTAATAATTCACGCGATCTCCCTCTCCCTCGCGCGTCAACTGGCGCGTGGCGTTACGCTATATGCGTATATACCCAGATAGCCAAGTCTGCCGAAAGCAGATGATGCCAACTATCCGCTATCAACTATTGCCAGCCGAAAGACAACAAATTTGATACAGAAGTTGTTGTTAACGATTAATTCGACAAATTGGTGCCAGAAATGTAACGGAGCTTGCTCACAAGATCTAAGAACGGATTGGCGGCAGAAACCGAGCAGAATCTGCAAACATGGCTCGAAGTCGGATTGTCGACAGAAACCGAGCAAGATCTGCGCGCGCGGAATCTAACGGCAGATTGGCAGCAGAAACCGAGCAAGATCTGCGCGCGCGGAATCTAACGGCAGATTGGCAGCAGAAACCGAACAGGATCCGCAGCTTTTGACAGTATTCAAATTTACACGGCTATGAATATGTGTTTCGCTGCGCACCGCTATGCGGTGCACGCGTCGAGTTCTTACTCGATGTTAAGATTTAGCCTAACAGTTATATAAGTTAATATACGCGCCTTGGCACGATAATATTAATTTTTCTGAAAATTTTTGCACTTGCGGCACGGAGGCTCCCATGGACAACGTCCATGTAGTTCGCGCACGCCACGAGCAATCTGAAGTTCGAAAGCAAAATTCGGACTTCGGATTAGAATAAATTAACAATAAGAGAGATTATGCAACGAACTGTCAGAAAGACACATCGAGCCAAATGTACTTTAATTTAACAAACAAACAAATGCGTTCTTTTAACAATTTATAGTGTGTTAAAAGTAAACACGTGCTTTAAGGGGGTATTCTAGTGTAAAAGCGGAATTTGTATGCTATTTTGGTGAATTTTTTTTGAAAAAAGTATGTTTTTTGAGGCAGGGTTTTCCCTGCTTATTCATACATATTTGGTGCATGTTTCCAAATTTTTGTAGTAGACAATAACTATAAATAAGCGCTGCACATGATATTAAATAAGAACATGAAAAAAGAAGTTGGTCCATGGTTCCCATGATTTCAGCTGTTCTGTTCATCTGAAACAAAAAAACCAAAGAGATTCTTAATTAGTATGAGTGTGGCTATAGCAGGTACCAGAATGAAAAAAAAATGTTGAAAATTTAAAACATGACTTCATTGAGAAAATTAAGTTTCGATTTGTGCCATTTTTTTCACCATTGAAGGGCTGTAGAAATTCCAAAAAACAATATTTCGACTTGATTGTGGTAGGGGCTATAGCCACACATATACTGAAGATGTGTGCAAAAGCCTGAGTCAATTGATTAACTGGTTTTTGAGATATCATGGGAACCAATTTGAAAAACATGGTTTCGAGAAAAACACGTTTAAAGTTTTTCATACTGATTACATAGAGATAATGTTACTTACGATCAATCGGCTAGTCCAGGGCCATACAGGGGACATTCCTCTTGTTCGTAGAAGTCCTGCAGAGCTGATCTCTCTTCCCTGCGATTCATTCTCTGATCTCGAGAGAAGTTAGCGGAGCGCCGCTCCGAGCGGGTGATACGAGCTTCGTTCGGGAGTTTGCGTACATCACCGCTTGCTGACCAATACTAACTCCCATCACGTTCATAAGTTTGAAAATTGGCATAAATCCTTTATTGAAAATTATAACTGCCAAGAATGTTGCTATTTCAACAACTTTCACGCCAGCATGGAGATGTTTTGGAGCAAAAGTCCAAATCAATGAATTTAGAGATTCATTGTACTATATAACCTGTACTATACAAAGGCTCCAATTCAAATGTACGACCTTCAAAGAATAACGATCTTCCGATCCTATCTAAAATACTAACACAATGCTTTGTTGTGTGCCGCGCGGTCCAACCGCCGAGCGCGCGCCAGAGGTTATTTTCTATTAGGTGCTATTACTTTGTTAATTTTGCGAATCGGGCTAAATCTTCTCGCAGACATATTTTCCATACCATATACTTGCAAAATATGCCAAAAAAAAATTCGATTTTTCTGACATGCTACACTAGAATACCCCCTTAATATATCGTGAATATGAATGGCCAAAAGCTGCAGATTCTGTTCGGTTTCTGCCGTCAATCTGCCGTCAATCTGCCGTCAGATGTTAACAGATCCTGCTCGGTTTCCGCCGCCAATCTGCCGTCAGAGTCTGTTAGCAGGCTCTGCTGGCGGATCACTATCCCAATGCGGACATAACGGATGCCAATTTGCTATCAATTTCTGCAGTAATCCGTTGCCAATCTGCTGGCAGATTGCACACATCTTGCTTACTGGGTACGTATCGTCCGGAACGTCAAGCGTATTCGGATGAAATAGGAATGTATCGGCTTCGATTGTCGCCCGCGAGCGAGTCGCTCGTCAATTTGCATCGTGCCGAACACGATCCGAGAGAAACGGACCCATCGGTTCGGATTCACGACCGGTCTTTCGCAACGTCGCAAGAATATTAGCCTTTGACACATATTTTTCATTAGTTGTTTTCGTAGTTTTATTATTATCATTATCTGTTGATGCCGTCTCTTCCCGTTGGCAACGTGTGTACAGACTGAGAGAATGGCAGAAAAAAATACTTGAATATGGATTGGATGACACAAATTTTACGTACCTGCGGAGTTTATCATATCGAAAGTAAAGAGTTTTGTTCCTGAGAAAAATGACTTTAAATATTTATCGAGTCAGCGTAATTATTAATAATCGAGAATCGGCTAGATTTCACGGATTTCAGTGTGGATTGATTCTATCTACGTTCGTGAACATTGTTAACGTGTATATACGATGGATCTGGACGAATGTCAAGGGCATAGAAAACAAAATGTTTTATTCAGGAACTTTCTTAATTTGATGATTCTTGAAAATGATGCCCGCGTTACTGCATACATAATTGCTCTTCCCGTTAAATTTCTACGAACATTTTTTAATGTAATAATTTTTATGTAATCTTGCGTTTTTAATTTTCCAAATGCTGTGATAATTTTTTAAAAATTGTTTTTGTTATATAATGTGGCTCCACAAATAGAAAAATTTTAAATCTCCTGATTAGATTGGGTAGAATTTACACTATGAATTCTATAATTAGACTCTACTATTATTTAACTCAATTGTTGCAAGAATTTAATTTCTTCCTTTATTCTGTACAGAGTGTACACATTTTCTTTTCTAATTCTGCTGACGAAATAAAAATTCATCTTTATAATTATTATAAATTTTTATTCATGTACTCCTCATAAATCTTGATGAGGGAGATGGGAGTTCTAGGAGCGACAGTTTTGAATGCAGCAGAAAAATGCTCTTTGGTAACGGTGACAGCGTTAAGATTCTCTTCCAGTGCTTTCATAGCAGCTTCATGGCATATTGCTTGAATTTCCGCACCGGTGTAACCTTCCGTCAGGCAAACCAGATCAGTAATATTTACATCTTCCGCGACTGGCATATTTCGCAATTTTATGTTGAATATTTCCTGCCTTGTTCCTTCGTCCGGTAATCCAACATATATCACACGATCCAATCGTCCAGGTCGGAGAAGGGCCTAATAAAATTATTGTTTGCATTATTACTAAATACTTGAAAGATGAAAAATGCTTGATTATTATATTACTTTGCTATACATAGAATGTTAGTAATAAGACATCCAATCACATTGTTTTATGCAATTATATTTATATACTTGTATGCATGTACTTTGTCAATTCTGTCCGGTCGGTTGGTAGCTGCCACAAGTGTGACGTTTCCCAAAGGAGTGACGCCATCGAGCTCGATCAACAATTGTGCCAGCACCCGTTCGTGCACGTGGGTACCGCCGCTGTCGGAAGACGAACGCCTCTCGCTACCCAGGGCGTCTATCTCGTCGATAAATATGATGGACGGTGCCACCTGCCTCGCTTTTCGAAACACCTCTCTCACGGCCTTTTCCGACTCGCCAACCCATTTTGAAAATAATTCCGGGCCCTTCGAACATGTAATAATAATATAATGCAAATACAATTACATCTCGAACGGCTTACCTTGATATTTATAAAGTTCACTTTGCTCTCGGTGGCCAGAGCCTTCGCAATCATGGTTTTTGAACATCCTGGCGGCCCGAACATCAGAACTCCTCTGGGAGGCGTAATGCCCATTCGCACAAACACTTCTGGGTGCCTCAGTGGCCACTCTACGGCCTGCTGTAATTTCAATTTCAACTCTTTCTGTCCACCAATATCCGACCATTTTACATTTGGCACCTCTATCAAGATTTCCTTCATAGCGGACGGTTTCGTTGTAGTGAGAGCGCAATTGAAATCGATCATTGTCACTACTGGCTGATCGTTAGACGCCACTTTATCTCTCTGCTGGCGCTTTATCGCGTTCATTATCGCTCTGGAACACAAACCATATAAATCTGCACCGACGAAGCCGTGGGTAACGAACGAGACGTCCTGCACGTTCTCGTCCGAGAGTGTATTGGGGATCTTCGAAAGCAACTTCATCAGTATCTCCCTACGCGCGTGCGGAGTCGGTATATAAATCTCGAATTCCATGTCTAATCTGCCGGGCCTTCTCAGAGAACTGTCCACCAAGTCTAACTTCGCGGTCGTAGCCATCACTAGTACGTCCTTGCCGTTGCTTTGCAGATCATCGAAGAGAGTTATCAACTGGCTGATCATCCTTCTTTCGTGATTCGTGCTCGAAACACCCGTCTTAGGACACAGGCTGTCCACATCCTCCAACAATATTATGCTAGGCATGTTGGAGCTCGCCTTGCTGAACACCTCTTTGAGCCTGTCTTCCGTTTCGCCGATAGACTTGCTGTAAATATCTGAACTGTACACGGTAAACGCGTTAACGTTGTGCTCGGAAATTACAGCGTTGGCTATCAGGGATTTACCGACACCAACGGGACCGTACAACAGTATCCCTCTGCTTGCATTAAAATGCTCCACGCTCTTATATCTGCCAATACCTATCGCGACTGCATCTCTTATATCGGATACGAGAGCATCGTATCCTCCTACATCATCGAGCCTGTACTTCCTTGAAACATTCGTTTCCGTCTCGTCCGCAGTGCTCAAGATTGTCCACTTTGTCGCGTACAGCGCTTTGTAAAAAGTTACGTTTGTAGGATCAGTCGTAAGAGCCACCTCCTCAAAAGCTTCCGCTAAATCGTTTACGTCCGCCGTTCCAGTTCGCTTCTTCTCGCTTTCGTCTGCTTTTATCTCAACGATTTTATATATCAGCTCCTTGCCGTAACATGGCACGCTTATTCGATCGCCGACGATGAACACTTTGTGCTCACTCGCGCACTTTAGAATATTATCCAACTCCACACCGATGTCGAACGTTAAACGTTTCCCTTGTTGACTGAGCACGATCTCTTTGGCAATGCGGACATTAGATTTCAATGATTGTACTCTTACTTGTCCCTCTATGTTGTTTAGTTCAATAGCTAAAAATCGTACAACAGCGAGTTTGTTAAATTCGCAAATTAAACTTGACAAGTAACTAGATATTGTTGATGTAACTTGACAAACTTACCATGCTTCATTAAAGAAACACTTGTTAAACTGTTAGCATTATACGGCCATGCTTGTTTAACAGTCAGTCGTTCCTTAGTCGCAATGACAACGGGCGATCCAATTGCAATATTGCACAATTGCGAAGCTGATTGCGATATGAATACAATATCATCAAGTTCCCGCTCAGAGATGTTCTTGGGTAGTTCTGTAAAGTAGATTATTATTATATAGAATAAAGCATTAAATACAGAAAAATTACATAAATTAGATAGACCATGTACCTTGTGATTCAAAAACTTCTACTGTGCTGTACAAAATTTCATTGAAGACAAAAGAATAGTCCCATTTTTCTGTGCATGGAGGACAATCTGCATCGTGCAATGCAAAATCTTTTTGCATCAACGTGCATTGACATTTGTCGCATTGTCCTGATGATAAACTCTTTCTCGAGTTGGGAGACATCCTGTCAAAATAATTGATTTAAAAAAATATATTTACAATAAAGGTGTAATGATTTTAAAGCATGATATTAGTGTACAAATTAAAATTTAAAGTTTATAATACACATCTGAATCTCTGTCTAAAAACTTTTTAATTAATTTAGCATAAACTTGTATAAGATTCCTTTAAAAATCGTTTAAATTATTTTGCAAGTTTTTAATATCCGCTAATTAAATTTTTATATTACAAAAAGATAATTGTGCTCAGTTATCTAATGAATCTTCATACAGTATAAATAATATTCATGCCTAATAAGCGGCAGAGGCGCTGAGAAAGTGGGACAGAAAATACAATAAAAATATGTAGCGAGATGCGCAAATTAATTTGGTGCTTTTTTGAAGAAATTGAGTCTTTATTTACAAAAGTAATAACTTTTCTCCATCCATCGGGCTGTTAAATCCCCTCTTGAAGAAAAGAAAGTAAATAAAAATAAATCCATTCCTTAAAAAAAAGCATTGAATGAATTTGCGCACCTAATACACCGGTGATGAAATACTCCACGTTATTCGCTGACATATATAGGGTTAACTCATATGTATCAAAACTTTTATTTATCTACCTTTTTAACTAAATAAATAACGACATGAGTGTATTACACAGGTGCACAATAAACGTGATTGCACACGATTAAAAAATAGTTGAACGATTAGAATTAGGTTAGATTAAAATCCTAAAATATATAGAGAGATGTATAGAGAGGCGCGAATTGTATCCATACTGTCGCCGCCATCTTGGGCTAGCACAGTGGTGCTCCACTGTGTCTCACCATCTAAAATAGAGCAGAAAAATAAATCATGATGAGAATCATCCGATATATGGATGAAAAGGTAGGCTGCATATACATGCAAATAAGGAGCCCACGATACCAGGGCTGCGTTCCGATTCCTTACCCAGGTCACAGTATATACAGTAGCGCGACTCCTTGTCGGCACCTTTGATGTTCGTGATGCGAAAATGGAGTGCGCATGCGTGACCAAAGGAGATGTAGAGGAAAAGAGAGAACCTATTGTTGTCTCTTTCTAACACGCCAGGGCAGCAGCAAGGAAAATGTGCGCGGGAGCAGCACAATTGCAGGAACGTAGTAAACAATGAAAGAATAAAAACTTATTGGCAATATTTAATGTTATTTATTATTGTATTATTAAGTACAATTATTAATTATTATTAATACATTAATTGCGACTTGAGATCATCTCTATGTCAAAAAGATATAATGAAATTTATATATATCGCGCAATTGCATTTTTATAATAAAAATAAAGAGATAATGAAGTATACTAATTTGTTTTTTGTTTTTTTATTAATATAGTAATAATATAATATAAGTAATGATTTAATTACTAACACAAATATGTTGTAAAAATTGGATGAAAAGTAAGGTAACATATTGAAAAAAATAATTATATCACATAATATTTAGATTAATTTTTGTAAAGGTCTAAATGTTCTCTATACTTTTGTATATTTCAAATCATATCTGGCGTTAATGTTATTAAATATAACTTCTTCAAACTCTATTGTGATCAAAGGTCAAAATAATTATTTAATAAGACAATATTCTGACACATGTATACTTGACATAAACATGCTTTTTGCTGTACTCTGGCAGACACATTTAACAATATATAAAAGAATATACATTTCTCTATACTTAAATATAGTACAATTTCTACATGTAAAAATGAAAAGTATAGTGCACAAAAGTCTTTAAGCACATAATTCTGTAAGCGCAGTATCGAGAAAAATCCTATGTCAATAGAATAACTAGTAGTTGCTCGATTAGCACTTTCACAAGCGTATATTCAGTTATTGTAGACATCAAAAGGTTCCGACAGCAGATTTATTGTAGTCTGAAAATCCTCCAAGCGTACTCTTTACGTTATCCTGGCAGTGCTTCTTGATTTGTCCCTGACAATGGAATGGAAATTACAATGCAATTAAATGAAAAGTAAACTGTCCTAACTTTGTTAGTTTATTATTACATTTATCAAGTACACATATCTCAATTATCTCAAGATATCAAGAGATCAAGTAATTAATATCATTGCAATAACCAACTTAATAAAGTTTACATATCTAGAATCATAAATTAATGCAAATCAGTGAATGAAATCGATGTTGTTACTTTACTGCTACTTTATGTATGCTTAATTTTATAGCCAATATTTATGCAAGTTAACAGGATTTTTTATAGTGAAATTGTAAGTTGTCAAACTTCATTAAATTATGATTAAAATAATATAATAATATAATATTAATATAGGTTAAAAATCCACTTATATTTTTCTTCTCGCGCACAACACAGCTGTAAATCATTAATTTACTTCACATACTACACACTGCACTACACTATTATTAATAATAGTATGCAATATATACAGGGTGTCCCGGGTTTTAACCGACAAACTGCGGGAGCATATTCTACTAGTGGAAATAAGAAAAAATTCTTATATCGAGTTTGCTTAGAAATGCTTTATTACAAAGTTATAAACCAATATTGAAAGGAAATATGAGATAAGTAACAACGGAACATAGTGTAGAATTTGGAAGGTCCAAGATGTTTATGTTACGTGTATTCACATGTATTCATGTTCGCTATGTTGAAACGATTCAGTATGATTGTTACTTTCACAACAGTAGCTGTTAGATTTCAATCGTCGTGTCAACTAGCAATTACTATCAGAATGCCAAAAGTGTTTTCAAATGAGGAATACACCGATATTGATTTCGTGTACGGATTCTGTGACGGAAATGCACGAGCTGCCGTACGAGAGTATCAACGTAGATTTCCTAACAGGAGAGTACCAGATAGATTTAAAGCAACGAATTACTAATTCAGTTACTGAGATGCAACCAAATTTTCAGGAATGTCGTACCGTAACAAATTCTGTACTACGTCGATGTCTAGCTTGTATCGATGTGCAAGGACAACATTTTGAAACGCGTCACTAAATCATTGCGTAGATAATTTTTATTTTTGTGAAAAAATCCGTTGTTACTTATCTCATATTTCTTTTCAATATTGGTTTATAACTTTGTAATAAAGCATTTCTAAGCAAACTCGATATAAGAATTTTTTCTTATTTCCACTAGTAGAATATGCTCCCGCAGTTTGTCGGTTAAAACCCGGGACACCCTGTATGCTGCTGATCACACAACGCGTCAACATACACGTATAAACTGCGTTAAAATTGGCGCCTATTTCTGTTAGAAAAAGAGGCACTATCACTCTCCTCTTTCCTCTACATCTCCTTTGGTCGCGCATGCGCACTCCATTTTCGCTACGGAAAATTGGGAGAGTTGCGCTACTGTATAATACTGTGCCCAGGTGCACCCGCTATATTGGAGTGAGAAAGATACAAGAATGAGATAAAAAGAGAGGGAGAGCACCCTGGCGTGGAATCGGAACGCAGCCCAGTGAAGGCTGCTGCACTTGTTTAACACATAGAGAAAACATTTCTATCTACTGTGGTCACGAGAAAACCACGTTTGAATAACGCGGGACGTTACGGATTTAACATGGCGGCCGACCAATTAGGAAGAGGGAAGAAATTCGCGCCTCTCTATATTTGAAGACTTAGGTTAGACTGGTAAAACGATTAAACGCTTGCATATTTGCGTCAATCTGAAAATGTACAATGTAAAAATGAGGGATGGACATCCGCGCCGCGACGTTGTCATGTAACCGTACTCAGTAGGTTTGTCATGTTGCGTGAATTTTTCATAGTTCATAGTTTTCGTTCCATCTTTATTCGTTCTATTTTTATCACCTTTTACCCTTCTCTCTTTTTCTCTAACGAATGTATATACATTATTTATAATTGTTATTTTAATTGGTATGAGTTAAAATCTATTTAATGAATGTTTGTAATTAAGCAAATATATTACTTGGTTTACAAGTTTGATAATTAGTCCTGATATTATAGTAAAAACATGTTACAAAAATACATTTCAAATGGAGCGGTCTCTAAAATAAAGATAAAAACGTCTTATTATAAACCGCAGTCGCACGTCGGAATATGTTTAGACACACTGTCCGCTATCAACATCTGACTCATACATGTTTTCCATCCTTCTGATATTCGGTTTTGCAATCATCAAAAGTCTAAAACATCTTTTTCTCTTTTTTTTCTTCTGATTATATGTACTTTGCTCGCAATCTTAATTCAGCTATTTATTAATTTGTAAAAAGTAATGTAAATAGTAATTCATTCTCTCTTTTCTATTCATTCCCGTCTCAATTTCTCAGTACAATCAGAGCTGATGCTGTGAAGCTGAATGAATTCTATCACCTTTTTCCTTTTCCTCATAGATTTTAATACAAATATCAACATGGATTACTGACTTTGATATGCACTCGATCTTCGCAGTATGACTGTCTGATAAAAATCAATTTCTTCGCAGCAGAGGCAAACACGTTTCGAGAGAATGCAACGCGCTAACTGCTACCAAGCTAAGTACCAAGCAGAGTCATAAAAACAGGAGACCCTGACGCATCAACAAATATTGACGACGAGCTCGTAAGCATACGGCGTCTACTGCAGCCGCTGTTTGTTTGGGGTAGAAATGAAAAGTTGGAGGACAACCAATCGGGAGGAATCGGCGGTGCTGCCGGTGGTAGCAGTAGCTTCACGAACTCCGCAAGACCGAGCATCGCTGGCCGGTGTCGAGCGGTGGCCAGCGCAGCCGGCGAGAATGATGGACGGCTCGTCCATCACGGAGGCAGGGCCTCGTCCGCCAAACAAGATTAATAGAGGTCCGCCGCTGTCAGCCGGACGTCTCTCCGGCCGACCGGGAGAGATTGGCCAGCTACGGCCAGTCTTCTCGCAGATCGCAAGCCGCGTGGGCAGCAGCAAGCCGACCGATCGCGATCGATCTTCCTGAACACTTTGACAGCCACCGTTATCCGGCTACTGTACTTCAACTCGCGCGTTTAATACACATCGACGTGGATCACCGCGGATCTCCCGTCCTCTGGCCATCTAAACGCGCGCGGACGCGCGATCGTGAGAGATCGGGGGACTATTTGTACCGGGTATCTTGCGATCTTGGACAATCCGACGGTCGTTGTAGTCGATTTTACATGCCGTCCGCGCCGTAAGGGTCCGCACTCGCGCGATAACGCGACGCATAATTATACACGCTTGAATATATACTACAGGATACGGGCGTTTATCCGTTTTATCGTCCGCTCGAGTTTATCGATGCGCATACAAAGCACGAAGGGATGGTGGGCCGTTCTTGTCGGCTTCGCCGTAGTTTGCGTGGCTAATTTGCGATTAGGTAACGCCGCAGCGTCTCTCTCCCTTTTTCCCAGCTGCTCCGCTTTTTTCTCCAATTCGTCTCACGCGAAAACACAAAATTAATGTAAACACGGTAAACGCTGAATTTTGTACTGAAAAGTAATCGAACTTTCCCCTTTTTTGTTCCTTCGTCACTTGTTACCTTGACTATTTTTATGCATATTTCATTAAAAATATATGCACAAAATATCCATATATTTATCTATGAGCATTTAAAATTATTTTCTCGTCTTGTATGTACATTAAACTATATAATAATAATAATTTTTAAGAGCAAATATTGCATTAACTAACATGCATCATCATTATCAGTAAAATTCTTATAAATTTAAATTTATATTTCGATTTACACAAAGGTGATCTAATACATTCGATGATGGAATCATATAAAAATTAGCAAATCAAAATAATTTTTTTCATATTATATGAAACAAGAAATTAAATCCATTTGCAAGTGATCTTGCAATATCGACCTCGATATTCGACCTTAAAGAATCGTCAGGCGAGATACAAATTACATTATACATTTTTTTTAATTTTCAGTGTATATTGAGATAAAATATGAGTTACGATGCAATATCATAAATCAGATTTTTTTCAAAAACATTCGCTGTTTTAAAAAAAATAGTATAATTTTCAGCTCGATTTGAGCTCTGGCTCACAACCTATCTGATTCAAGTAATAAATTGATCATTGATATTTTTTATATGTAATTCCTCGCTATTTTTGTTATTTAGTTTTCTGTGAAACGGACTCAGGAAGCGAGGGGAAAATGTACTCGGAAGAACCGCGACAACATTCGTGCTGCGCTCGACATGAAAAGATGATTGACGTCGGATACGGTGAGTATACAAAAGACTGATTGCTATTTTTGAACCAATTTTAGATATTAATTATCCTAATCTTTTTAAGCTCAAGTATTGACCTACTATATGTCAAAGAATGAAAGAAAAAATAAAATGAACATCAGCGATTAATTGTTAGAAAAACAGAATTTCTCGTAAAATATCGCAAAATGATACTTCGCGAATTGTGTCTGCGCGTTGCAGTTAAACTGATTAATTTGCATTGGTGATTAACAAGGGAAAACAGCGGCAACTAATCAACAATACATCACTTACAACTCACGTATGTCTTACTGATATCCGCAATTAGGTAAAATATTTTTGTCCTTCTAGATTGAACAATTTCATATTGCGCGTCACCCGTTGGATTCCTTCGTTGATTCATTGACTTCAATTGAACAACGTGATCTTTGACTGTTTACGAGGAAATAGACCACCCGAGAGCGCTTTAATCAAAATTAATATTTCGATTAAAACGGCATGTGCCTTTCGATCGAATTTTCCGTCGCATCTTTACGCGAGGCATGACATTATCTCAAATTTTTACAAACAATCCATAAGTAAAACTAATATAATTTATTAACATTATATGTACAAATCAATAAATGTTTATTAATAATTTATAAAAAGATCGTGGCCGAATCCGAATCGTGACGTTCCTTTTGCCGGATTGCGGATTTTACAGATCATGACACGTCATTCGGACCGCGCCGCGAAGATATTTGCAACGCGAGTCGGCGGAAAAAAAGGAAAGGTGGCAAAGTGGCGCGCATATATGAGGATACGAAGATACGGATAAACGTGAATCACACAACGACGACGACATATTCCCGCATTCCGAGTCCCACGCATTCGCGCCAAAAATAGCGGAGTTGTATACTCTGATTCGCTCACCCCTCTTTCCCAGGCGCCACCCCTGCTTCGGATTTCGATGTTTTTTTTTCACCAATTTTTTTATGCAATCAGATATCTCTTCGGACAGTTTAAAGATTCTTCATGTATATCACGATGCAATCATATTGTATATATGTAGAGGAAAGTCCCCGATCATGAGATACCATATCGATTTTGCCGAATGTAAGGAAATCTATAGGCAGAATTTAAAAATGTAATACGTTATCTTGAAGAGAATTTAATAAGCTTTAGGTTGGTCAAATGAAAAATCTAATTTAAATATTATTTTTTCCGAAAATTAAAAAAATTTTGAAAAAAGAGCTTTACGCAGGATCGAGAAAGTGTGCTCCTAATATAAGATACCTCGAGAAATCGGTGTTAAAAGTGCAAAATACATCAGTATTGCAATTAAAATCTTTATTAGATAGTTTTATAAAAATACTGCTGCCACAGCCTTCGCCAAATCTTCACGATTCCACTGTCGACGCTTCCTCGTATCTCTACCTCCATAGTCAGATTCTATAAAAATTAAATACACAAAAATTCGTAATATAAATTCGTATTAACTTTTCTCTAACCTTAAGTAGTGTTTTCTTTCATTTTATTACACTACATAATCTTCATATTCGAGCAATAATTATCTCATATTAAGAGTACCCTGAACATCTCATTATACGAGCCACACGC